>NC_059347.1:28692500-28757500 GCF_019703515.2 Myxocyprinus asiaticus
AGTTGATGAATCACATTATTCTAATTTGTACTCACACCTGTATATAAAGGAAATACCAAAGCTGCTTATCTTAAAGAAAATTGTTAGTGTTAAAAAATTATCAACTACCTGTCATCATATAATTCCAACACCTTATTTCTTTGTTGAAAAGTGTGTGGTGGTCTCCTCTCTGCTGCCATCTTGTTACTCCCAACTAGGTTAGGATCCTCTCCAGCTCTCTTAAATAATTTAGGAGCTGAGACCTAGTCTTAACACATAGGAACCTTTATGAATCACACTTATTCTTAAGTCTAGGAATAAGAGTAAAATTATGTCATTCTTAGAATTTTGACACACTTTATACATATGGCCCCTGTTCTTTAAGGGTGCTTTCACACCAGTATTTTTGGTTTGTAACCGGGTCATGAATATTTCAACCCTTTTCTGTGAAGTATGCCAAACAATTTGTGTCTGTAGTGACAATATTTGGTTACATGTTTGTAGTTTGTCCATATCTATAGTCTCATTTGTATACATTTTGTCAAGATTGTATCCTTTTACAGGTGAGAATCCTATTTGAGAAAATAAGAAATATTTGGGCTTACAGATAATTCTGATAGTATTTTTAGGGGAAATTATATTTCCATCCAATATTCTGCATGAAACTGTTATTCTTTGTTATTATTTTGAAGAAAACAAAATTCACCTTATGTTGCAGCCTGACCAACAGTTTGCCAGTTTAAATGATGGGTGTAGAATGTGATACAGTCCAAGTTTACATGAGGATGTATGTCTTACCTGTATCTTTTTCATTTTTCTTTTCCAGCAATTTCAGCATTGGACTCATTTCCATCCTGTTTGGCCTCTCCTGCATTTGCCATCATTGCTTGCATCTGATTCAGCAACTGTCATTCTGCATTTCTGTTTGCTTGCATTTTGAACCCTTAGCAATAGTAAAAGTCTTAGGAGTTTTCCATTTGGGCTGTGGTCGTACATTCAAGTTTGTTATTCCTTGATTTAATGTGCTCGTGTGGATATTTGCTATGACGACAATTATTTATTTCACAGTACTTCATATATGGGAGCATGCAAAGACTCCGCATGAAAAAGAACCACTTCTACACACTGTGTCATATTAATAAAAATAAATGTATCAGTATTGGCACTTTATATTTAATCAGTTAAAATATAACTTCACAATGGGGGATTCTTTCACTATTGCATGAATATGTGCACTGTGATTTAGATTATGAAGCACACATTTAATTAACAATATTTAAGTCATATATATAGTAATGGTGTGAAAAATTATTTAATGAAAAAATTACAAGGTGTCAGATCTTTTTATTTATTTTAAATATGATAGAATTATTATAGTACAAATATAAGCAGGTTAAGTGGTATCTTTGTAATATAATAAGGATCAATATAAAGGCCATGTTTTACAGAATATTGAGTAGTTTCTAAACCAATTGTAATGTGTGAAATGCTTTCGCATTGAAATGTATATTTACGTATTTAATATACTTTTCATATGTGCTGAATGCATACGGTGTCAAGTATGTCTTCTGTCAATGTTCTGGGAGTAACAAATGCATTTGGAGAGTTGTAAAATGTATTTCGTACTATACAGGAGGGAATTTACAATACAATGACTGATTTGATTGTAATGTTAGAAATCACATAAAAAGATTTAATTTAAGACAGTTTTATCCATTCATACATGTACAGTACATTCTTTATTCAGTCATACTCACAAAATCAATAAACTATGCAAATTGATGGCGGAGAAAGTTTTTTTTGGCAGGACAGTGTTTATTGTTCTCTGCCTAATGCTTCTACTGTTGACTTGTCATTCAAAGGTTGTTATTCAAGACAAGACTTTACCTCAAATGTAATCCTTTTAGACAGGATGATTATTGTTAAGCTATCCAATCTGTAGTTTTTGATATTTCTAAGAATTTAGTTTCATGAATAAACTAATGAGAGTTCATACAATATAGGCCTTGGCTTTCTTTTTTTGTCTCTTCGAGTAAATAAAACAGACTAAATCTGAATATAATCTGATATAATCAATATGTGTGCGATTGTTTAGAGACAACCATCTACACAATCAGCATTTACAGAAAGAAGCCATATTATAAATGAAGAATATTTCGTAAATTTAATATTTTAAATAAGTTTGTTTTACAGTGCAACTGTACTGGTCCTCGTCTCTTTGAAGTTTCATGATTTATTGCATTTTTGTACAAAACGTTTTCACCGCAGCCATTGTCTGTGACGCGACAGCTGTCGCGCATGCGCAGGAAGTTGCTGCCGCAGACAGCAACACTGATTCGGCAACGCAGAGCAACAACACTAGAAAAAAAAAAAAATTCAAAACACCGTATCCAAATAATACTTATCCATTACGATGTTCTGAGCAATGTATATCGCCATGATCCACGGAAAGTAAGTATAGCGTTTGGATGATACCTCTGTACTGATTTCGTGCACAATTGCTCACTATTCATTTATTCCATCAAGCTTTAGGAAGCAACAAAGGAATCAGCTCTGTATTTCATTTAGTGTGCTAGAGATGGCTACTTAAACACTTCTACTTTTGGCCAAAATCGAAGAGTGACGTGAGTGCTTAAAACACAATAGTTAAAACACCGATGAACGTTTGCTGAAACGTGAATTGCTCATACACCAATAATTTAACTTGAAAGTTGATTGAGGGGTAGCTACTGAATGCTGAATTCCCATGAATGAATGGGCTGCCAGTGGTAGCTGCTACACTTGCAACTGTGATCTGTCTTATTACATTGTTAAGGGACGATTATATCGTTCCCATTCTCTCCCAAAAGTTCTTGTTTTCTGGGGAAATGTGCAGTGTTTCCAGAGGATGCATAGGGGGATGTGGTTTTATTACATGGCCTGTGGTGACTTTAGCAGGCACGGGCAATGCAGAATACGCATTTGATCCTCTCGGAAAAAAATAATGATATAAATTCATGGCCGTGACCTTTGCTGAATATCAAAGGCGTTGTCTCGAAATGTCACCGGGGATTTCTCCGCCGAGAGGCAGTGCGGTGTTTGAAGCTGGGGCTTTTGACAGCCGACAACAGATTGAGTGGAAGGTGGAAAGTTATTAAGTCGCATATCGTTAGAGGGTTTATTATGGATTGTGGGAAATGGACATTTGGATAGCAATGCACAGTTGCCCTTTCATAAATCTCTGCTGTAGTCTAGCTAGATGGAGTCGTTATAAAGCTCTTAAAGTGTAAAAATCACATGGCTGCACAAGGTAGCCTCAGCTTCACTGATTTACTATCTGTTTATGTTTGGAGTGTTTCCCTGATGAGACCTGCTTTATTATTATCTTTCTTAAATAGTGCTTTCTGTAAATAAAATCTCCATTAAAAGCTTCAAGTTCATAAGCACCGATGCTTATGAATTAATACATAATGTGTTTCATACTCTCAAATGAGGGTTGTTTCAGATGAAAGGGGTCGGCAAGGTAACAAAGGGTTGACGTCATGCATCGCATCCGTCCACATGACTTCCAACTCTAAGTTCCGCCCCTTTTCATCCATGTGATTGGTCGAACGCGCTGCGCGAAGCTTCCTGGTCTTTTGAGAGCCAATCAGAGAGGTTTTGGAGGGAGGCTTCCGTGTTGATGTAAAGCAGTGGGCGTGGCTAGTTGGCGGAGACGGTGCGATAGACGCTAAGACTTGAACAAGCAACCGCGGATCTGGTGGAGGTGGCTCTGCGGCTGTCCGTTTCCGAATAGCACACTTTCTGTGCGCGGTCTAGGGGATTTTTAACCATGCATTTTGGTCTTGTGGATTGGTGCTAAATGTTTACGATTTCGTCTAATCTCATCTGCAAATAACTGGATCCCAGGGTAAGATAGACTTGTTGTATTTGACATTTGCCAATATGTTGTGATCTCCGTCCGTGTTGCATGCTTGCTTTCATCAGAGGATTTCATGCAGTTGGCCGACTCTTGGCAGCGCTGAGCTTTTCCCATATGTGCAAACTGGCACACAACATGATTCCCTGTCAAAAAACATTCCTTGCTTATCATTGTTCTCAAAAGTTTAGCTTCATCAAATATTCTGAGGTTGACAGTTGTGACAATAAAAACAATAATATACCTATCCCAGTGAAGAACACTCCTCCTTGAGCATAATTAGAGGACTATTAATTTGGATGTTTGATCTCAAATAATTGCTATTGCCTTTTTAAGTGTCCTTTATTCGAGAAACATTTCCTACTGATTTCCGGAGGTCAGTTATGCTTTTTCTCATGGACTAAGACAGGGGCGTCGCTAGACTTCAGTGACATCCGGAGTATAGCCCACAGGCCATATTAAAATAAGAAGAATCCTTCCTTCCATGACCACCCTACCTGTCAAATAATAATTATATTAAACGCAAAACTGATACTGGTTCAGAACTTTATATGAGCAAACATCAGGCACACAATAAACGGTTAAAACACATTTTAATTTAAATTACAAATGATCAAAGCGAGAATTACAACGACGGCTCATTGTTAATTGTGCAGAAATTAACGCTAACAATAAAATCAAAGCAATTTAACTATTTAAATTTGCAATTGTCATTTATCATAATATTTTAAGAATAAAATAAAAATAAGGAGAAGAAAGTTGAGCTTAAAGTGATAATATTTTGAGAATAAATCAAAAGGAAATTAACATCAAAGTGATGTGGTGGACAACAGCAAAGTGGAGCGTCTGGGTCTTTACATACAACATCACTAACCATGGAGATAACTTGGCTATGCAACCCAGCTGAATTTGTGGGAAGTTTTTGCGAGGTCTCTGTACATGAATGAGGTGTGCATTAGTACAGGAGTTTTCAACATGTGGGCGCCTGTCAAGGGAGGTGCGAGATATAGGCTCGCACTCAAGTGAATTGAAAAATTATTGGAACTGCTTAGTCCATATCAAGATATTGTATGTGGTAACATCCCCTTTGATACAGTGTTGTTTAAAGAGGAAAACCCAATAACAGCGTCGAGCGGGATTGTGCGAATCTGTCCGGCACTTTCTCCTGAATAAATTTAATTTCCTACATAACCGCTGCAGTGCTCAGAAACTAATAATAACTCTGTGCTGATGCGCCAAAAGACCCAAGTATTTCTTTATTGCAAAATCTTATCCTAAAATATGATTTAACTACATCCTCCACATACATCTCTTGCCTTAATGAAGCTGCTGGCTTGGTGTCCGTTCTATTGTTGTGATGATGCTCTGTTTAGCCTAATATTGAGATTTGTTTACTCAAATATTTCTACTTTATTCACACAATGCTAAGACTTTATTCTAATAATTTTGACTTTATTCTCAAAATATTATGACTATAATTTCAAAATGCTACGACTTTAATGACTTTATTCATATGAAATTTAATATAATGCTATGACTTTATTTTCAATCACTTATGAATTTAATTTCATAGTGCTTCAACATTATTCTCTTAATTTTTACTTTATGTGCAAAATATTACTACTACTTCAAAATCTTAATTTTTTTATTTAATGTGGCATTAGAATGCCAGCGTGGAATCACAGAGTAAAGTTAAAACAACAAAGTTTTTAACAAAGCACAGTTTCAACGCTTGATAAATGGTAAGAGAGTGTTTTTTCCCCCTTTTGCTCAGGTGTGCAGACTTTGGGTTTGGTTCGATTAAAACGAACTCTGGTGCGATTGCTCTGTTAGTGCGGTTCATTTGAACAAGTGTGAACGCTGTCACCCGAACCTTAGTCCGCTTCCAAACGAACTCTGGTGCGGTTCGATTGATATATGAATGCAACATGGACCAAAGACATCTAAACAGACCAAAAACAGGAAGTAATTTGCCTAATACTGGCCTCAAGCATACCTGGTTCTTCTCATCATAGGAGCTATGTTGGCCATTACATTTCAGTACAGGCGTTGGAACCGCCGTCAGCCGTCCTTGCAGCATATCTTCATTTGTGTGTGCAACGGAGGAATTCCTAGCACTGTTTTGACTCCATTACACATTTTATTAGCTCTTCCTTTGTTCTCAGCTGGTAAAAATACCAACATATATAAATATAACGAGCGCATTTCGCACAGCAGCCAGCATTGTTTTGGATGTTTGGCAAGTTCCGTCAAAAAATATATGTCATAAAAGCTGTCCAATCAGGTTGTGACTTTTTCCTGATGCCTTTTGTTTCGTATCTTTAGGTTCGGTGTTAAAAATACCAGTGTGAATGCTAAGCGAACCAGGACTAAATGTATCATTTTCTTTTTTGGTCCGGACCAAGAGGACCAAGCGAACCGAACTACAAGTGTGAACACACCCTTAAGTACAATAATTAGATAAGCTCGATGTCATTTGATTTTAAACCATTTAAAAATCAAGGTACCTCAAAGAGGCTATTTAAATGCAGCAGTTTAACTCCATGCACATGACATGGAAATGTGAACCAGCACGAGCAGAGCGCATATACAGGCAGTCATTTTTGTTTGACTTTAATGTGAGATTTTATCATTTTAAGACCTATATATTGTGCTATTTAGGCTTATAGCTCACTGCGCTGCTATTTTGAGTTGCGTTTTAGGAAATTCCATTGTAATAAAAAACATTTTATTCCGGCGTACCGACTCCTGACTAAACCCGAATAACCGAAGATGTCTGAAACGTGCATTAAAATCTACTTGGTGTGTGGATTGTTAAAAACAAATGAAGATTAGGAATGAGGCTAATAGATTATATATTTAGAAATAAGGCTTGCATAATAAAACCTCAGTGCCTCTGAGAAAAGCTGCACCCCTGAGAGAAAATAGAACGCTCCCACTCGGAGGCATTCATAACGATTCATCTGATGAACTTGAGCACGAACAGCAGGTAAAAGTCAAAGTGTGGACTGTCAATTAATGCAAGTTGGGCTCACCGATCGAAATTAATTTACATTTGAAGCCAGAATTGAAGCCTACCTTGTTGCTTTTGTACCCTGATGTAATTAACATTAAGCCTTACTTTTTTCTCTCATCACAAAATAACATTCGGGGCTATTAACAAAAGATCCGGGGCTTAAGCCCCATCAGCCAGAGTCTAGCTCAGTTACCTAAGACTGGGAGAGTGTTTATTTGATTTACAGCTCCAGTGTCTTGTGCTCACTCAGTTAAACCAAAGCTCAACATTAGTTACCCACAGAGTGCAGTTTTATATCATTGCGCTGTCTTCTGTCTGCCCTACATTTTCCAAAGGCTGGATAATTACATTTCAGACTCCTGTTTCCAGAGAAACACGGTCTCCTATTCTCAGTACAATTATTAAGCATGGTGAAGGATCTTTTTGGCATCTGGGTATAACGTTTCTACTAACTCTTCTATGAGGAACCATTGCTGCATGATTTGGCTCTTTGAATGGATCACGGGGGCAGTCGTTTAAAAAATGCATGCCTACTCATTGAAGAAAATAGATTTGCACTCATGCATTTGTCCTTTCTCCAGACACAGAATCAACAGTCATGACTGTTCAATGTTTTTGTCCGAGGGCAACCTGTTTCCATTTGCTGTTATCAGGTTTGCCTTAAAGGAATGTTCCTGTTTTAATACAAGTTAAGGTCAATTGACAGTTTGTGGCATAATGTTTAATACCACAAACAGTAATTTTGACTCATCCCTTGTTTATAAAAAAAGAAAAGAAAAAAAAAGTGTTTACAGATAGGCACTTACAATGTAAGTGAATGGGGCCATAAATGTTGAAGTTCGCACCGTTTCAGAAGTATACCTACACGACGCTAAGATTATACCTGTCACCATGACTTTAGTATGGTAAAATCACTTACTAATCTTGTCTGTGTAAAGTTATCCAAAATTACACTTCCTTGTCACGACAACGTAATGCCAGTAAAACCTGTCATCTGGTAAAAGGCTGTAGTGCCAGTAAATCCCTGATTTTATCACACTAAATTCATATTACAACATATAATGCTTAAGTCTTGTAACTGTAGTTTTGAAATGGTTTGTATTTTTATGTTTAAGCACTGGCCCCTTGCACTTTTATTGTAACAGAGATAAAAAAAAAAATTAAAAAAAAATGTGTTTTTTTTTTTATTCAGAATTACTTATTATGGTGATAAACATGCATTACCAGAACAGTCCTTTTAATCTGCAAGCCGATCCATGCATATAGCTTAAAAAATTATTTTGTGCTTGTTTTGTGATTTTTATTTTTTATTTTTATTAAACTCTGATGCATAATGTCATACCAATAGCTTTGCCTAAAGAAAAAGTTGCCCCTGCTAATGAAATTAGAGTGTCATATTTGCGGTCAAAATGTTAAAAATACCTCTAGGTGCTGAGATTTGCAACACATGGCAACCTGCTAATGTGTTTGATAATTAATGCATTCCTCTGTGTGTGTGTGTGCATTGAGGGCTTAATGTTGTGTTCTCCTCATTAAGTGGTTTATGTTTAATTGACCTACCTGTGCTAAGCATCAGGCAAATAAAGAGAAGGCAGGCTTAATGTTCTTTGTTTGTCCTTAAATTTTCTTTAGCAAACCGCTCCAAGCTGGCAAAACACTTCAGTAAATATTAATGTGTTTGTATGGTTGCCAGTGATGATAAGGTGGGATCAGTAATTATAAGAGAAATTCCGATTAAGATAACATGTTTGTTATGAATGCCATAAATATATCTCATTCCAGCAAGGAGCATTTTTCATGTCTTTCTGCCTATTTTCTGCTAGACAGAGAGATAGTGAACATTTTAACTGTGCAATTGTCACTGATTACATGCTTTTCAGTCTTTTAATCAAGTTTGTAGTGCACAAGTGCGGTAAGTTGTGTGAATATTTGAACGTGTTATAGAAAGTGTAAACTCTTCTGTCATGTAATTTTATATTCTGTCTGTTGGATCCTGTCAAGCTCAAAGGCATGTTGTAAAAACTAACAGTAATTGCTGAGGGAGCGGCCATTCTTTTTTTTGTACCAAATATCTGTAAAAAAAAAAAAAAAAAATCTCTCAAACTTTATTTTATTATTATTGTAGTTATTTAAAGATCAAACATTTCTCTTTGTTGCTCAGCCTGTTTGGCTTATATAATATCTTTTATTTGGTTTGTAAGAAAGCATGATTGAGCTTGCCACTCATAACTTGCATTTCCAGCCCTTGTGTGTTTGTGGTGTGCATGCTCATTTGCACAGCTGTTTTCCTCTGCATGTCAGTTGGAGAAAAATGCATGTACACAGCTCTGTGTCTCTTCTCTTTCCCCACCTACTGAAAAAGCAAGAGTTAAACACCCAGCTGTTTAACCAGGCCACACACACACACACACACACACACACACACACACACACTTTTTCAATTCTCAACATCTTTAGTTACACAAGGGCCATAAAGTGTCACAGTGCTGTCACTCTCTCATGCTTGCCCTTTCTATCACTTCAAACAGACCAAATCTCCCTTTCCCCCTCGCTCAAAGCAGGCTAAAGCAAGTCGGCAACTGTGGCCTGACTCATAAAATCCCATTGTGTGAGGGTAAACTCCTGCAGGTCTGGAGAGATGAGCTAAGAAAGAGACTCAGATAAGCCTGTTAAATGAGAATGAGGAGCCTGATGTCAGTGAGGACAACTGGGTTATATGCCTTTACTGGACAGTCCCGGGTTGACTTACAGGGCCTCAATAGTTTGTACGTCTACTGGTTTTTTGTTTTGTTTATCATCGGACTCAGTTTGTTCTGCTATAGTTGTACCTGGATTTACCCTCTGATAATGGATGGGATTGTGTGTAAAAGAGGTTTGTAAGGGGGTTCATAAGCTTTTGTGTGTGTGTATTCTTGCCTGTACCAGTGTGTGTATCTCTGTATGGTTGTGTATTTAAAAGGTTGTTCTTGTTAGTTGGAAGGCCAAATCATGCTGTCCCTTAGAGGTCGGGTTAGAAGTTTTTTTTAATGAATCAGCTCTAAAGCCACGTGAATGTCCAAGTGGAGGAGGAAATTAAATATGATGAAAGAACTGGCTTTGTGCAGGCATAACAGCTCTTATTTCCAAAGGATTCATTAATATGTGGAAAAATGGCATATACGGGCTTTCAGTTCAGCACTGACATTTGGCAGTCATGCCAAAAGCTGGATTTGCAGGAAATGCAGTGATTTATGAGGTTGTTGTCTCATTCATAGGGGTTTACAAACACCGGAGCTGATAGCTGTTTTGCATGCAGCATGTATGGTTTTACATGTTTAGAGTGTCATTCGTAGATCTAAAAAGTGGTAAACCATCTCAAAATATGTTTGCATTGTTAATCAAACAGCTTATTAGTGTCAGTGCTCTAACAAGAGCAACTATGTAAATGTACACACAATTTAATTAACACTATAAATGCAGACATTTGTGCACAATATGTGGTTTCACTTTAGATAAACAGATTTTATCAGAGGTGTGTTTTGTGATTTGACACTGTTAAATGTTTTGAATGGACAATTATTTGGACACCTTTGTGGGAAAGCGGTTTTCTCAGCCAGGAAGAACAGATAAGATCTGTTAAGGGCATGAGAAAGTCAAGAGGTGTGACACTGTTCAAACAAACATGCTGTAGCTTTTTTATTTTTTATTTTTTTTTATTGGTATTAAAACACTGTTGCCATGCAGCAGTTGGTATACTGCTCGAATTATGTTAGCTACTAAAAAACTCCAACTGCATGAAAAATGCCATTATTTTAATGTAATGCTTGTAAGGCAGTGTTTTGCATGTCTCTCCGCATGTTAAATCAGTCATTCCATATAGGTAGAATTAAAACATACCTTATTCAGTGATCCAGTTAAAGGGATAGTTCACCCAAAAATGAAAATTCTCTCATCATTTATTCACCCTCATGCCATCCCAGATGTGCATGACTTTTTCTTCTGCTGAACACAAATTAATATTTTTAGAAGAATATGTCAGCTCTGTTGGTCCTCACAATGCAAGAGAATGGGTTTTGATGCTCCAAAAAGCACATAAAGGCAGCATAAAAGTAATCCGTAAGACTCCAGTGGTTAAATCCATACCTTCAGAAGTGATATGATTGGTGTGGGTGAGAAACAGATCAATATTTGTCCATTTTTGCTAGAAATTCTTCTCCCTGCCCAGTAGGGGACGTATGCATGAAGAATTTGAATCACCAAAAACACAAGAAGAATGTGGAAGTTGAAAGTGGAGACTGACTGAGCAGAGAGGAGAATTTATAGTAAAAATGTACTTAAATATTGATGTGTTTCTCACCCACACCCATCATATCACTTCTGGAGACATTGATTTAATCACTGGAGTCAAATGGATTACTTTTATGCTGACTGTCTGTGATTTCTGGCACCTATTCACTTGCACCAAAACAGCTGAACATTTTTGAAAAGTTCTGCTGAAGAAAGAAAGTCATACACATCTGGGATGGCATGAAGGTGAGTAAATAATAAATAATTTTAATTGTTGGGTGAAATATTCATTTAATACTTTTTAATCACAACTTTAATCCAGATTTTAGTAGAATTTATAGAACATTGTACAATTTAATTTACATACACATCATCTTTCTTTTTTCCAGCATGACACTTGAGATGGTTTTGACTATAACAATGAGACTTGTTTTCAACTATAAACAAATTAAAATTTGAAATGATCTGTCACACTTTTATTTGAATTATAATTAATAATAAGTTTGTAAAGATAAACTTTACTATGATTTACTAAGATTTAAAAATGGGCCAAAAATGAAATTAAAATACTACTATTATAATCTACTATCCTGAGTGGCCTGTAGAATTATCGATTTTTATGGTTCTTTTTTTTTTCCTCCCAGGGCTCTACAGTTTGACCATTTCAAAAAAATAGATTCTCCAATTAATCGATTCTAAGAATGCGGCAGCGCAGTGGCGCTCATGCGCTTGCCTGAAACAGATGTTAGAAACATGCGCATATCCTAAAGGCAAGCGCATTGCAGACTGGATGAATCAATCACACACCATTCATCTCCTAATAAAACTATGATCCCAAAATTAATTCACAAACTCGCTTACATGGCAATGGGAGTGTTGATTTCGTGACTACATTTCAAAAAAACAACATGAAAAACGAGCTCGTGTCCGTTATTTCACTAATTTGCACAACAAGGAAAAAAGATGAGACAGTGGTTCGGGAGTGGTTTTTATTTTCTAATAATTTTTTTATCTGCTGCTTCACAATGTCTTTACTCCTCTTGCGCTCGTTTTCATTTGCACATTGTCGCTCGTCGGGAAGAGTGCGTACACCTTGATGGCTCATTAGATAAATGTTAAGCAGGTGAGACTTCTACTCGCAGAGCAAACAGATGGAACAGCACATACGAGATGCTTGATAGATTTTTTTTAATAATAATCCTGCTATTTGTGCTGCTTTATCACCTGTGGTGAGGAAAGGAGAAACTGACATCTGCAGTCTCACAGCAGATATCTCATGTAATCAACCTGGAGCATCAACCTGTACTTAAAAATCAAAAGGCCTCGGATAAAAGTATAATACTATTAAATAAAAATGATTAACAGTGCTTTAAACATATAAAAATTATTTAACATAATAAGTTGAATTATTTAATTTAAGAGTAGGCCTATTGTGTTTTAAAACTAACTGGCCTATTTATTTTCTTTATTTTCTTGTGTAAAGTGGTCAGTGTTTATCGTTTTTATGATGACAAAACTGCCAAACAAAGGCTGCACAGTACACCAACAAAATATTTACTTGATTTGAGTGTGGATTTTGTAGTTTCTACAATTTTCTCGGTTATAGTTTAGCGAGACCTGTCTGTCACAGGGCAACTTACAGTCTAAGAACCCCAATTTTGGTCAAAATGTGAAATTACTCTGCTTTGCATTTGCACAGCAGAATAATCGATAAGAAAAAAAAATGTACACGTATCAGGAATTGTTTTGAAATCGGATCATGACTCCCAGAATCGGATCGAATCGTGAGGTGCCTAAAGATTCCCGACCCTAGATTGAAGCTCATGAAGTTTTGTATACTATCGGCATAAAAATTACAGCTCCCAAATGTATCTGCACTGCGCAGTAGTTACGTTTCACCCTGCAATTGGCTGCTTTTCATCCCTTCAGTCAACCGAGACGTTTTAGTCAGCTTGAATGAAAAGCATCAAGTTTTACTTTAAAAGTTAAAAGTTTACAAGTCTAGACAACTGAAATATGCAGCATCTGATTGTTGTACATTGTGTGACAGGAACATTAATTGTGTTCAGCAGTGCAGATGTCAATTTAGAGTTCTTAAATACATTTAAGAGGACCACGCTTCAAAGACTGAACATTGAGTTTTGAATATTTATGTTCACAAGGTGAAACAGATTAACATAAGCTGCTGTTGTTGTTTTTTTGCAGACAGCCTGTCAAATTAACTGAAAATATAAAATTTGGTTTATAAGAATTTATACTCCTTTGTCATGACTCACACTATGTTCCTGAGTTTTGTCATAATTGATGAGCTCAATTTTCTCATGCCTTTTAACATTATCGTCTCTAAAAAAAAACTTGACTACAACTGTGCTCCTAAATTTTTGACTGTGCTCCTAATAATAATTATAAAATGTAAGCGTAGAGCCCTGCATTTTGTTTAAATGTCAACTGCTCAAATATGCAATTATGTGCATTCAAACAACAACCCAAAAAAGTATGAAAAAGTTGCTGTAGAACTGTAAAGGTAAGTGTATGCATGCATGTGACTGAGCGATATGGCGGGTATAATGTTGCAGGGATCAGGTCTGTATTTAAGGAAGGTGTGGTAGAGCAGGAACGTTTTTATCCCCCCTGTCTGTGCATCTGTCTGTAGGACGCTGAGGTTGAGTGGCAGGGTAGCAGTCATCTGCTCTTATCTGTTTATGGCTCTAGATAAGACCTCTGGCATGGGATATGTGACCCTCCCTTCTGTCTCTGCCCTGCTGCATAATGAGGGTTTGCTTGACAAATTGCATATCTGTCCAATGTAATCGGAAAAGATGCCATTTGCATGGCAGAACTCTCATCTCCTGTTCGGGTGCCAGGGCAGCCTGCTGTGTGGTGCCACTTCTGTGGTCACGCAACACTGAGCTGTAGTCGGAAGAGGGACATGTATGATCTCCATGCAACTGGAGGAGTCACAGGGCAGTATCCTGTGACGAGGCAGTTGTTTTTAAAATCAGTGTTGCAGTGACTGAAATGTAAGAATTTATCCTGGATAAGGAGGGAACCTTTTACCTGACAGGAGTGAAAGCCACCTGAACACCCTTGTTTTTGAGTGCATTTTGTGGTTTTCTTCTGCTGTTTAGACTGTGTTGATGGGTATGCTACTTATTCAGTAGCTAAATTTGATGTATTGTAGTCAACAGTTGTTTATCTTGGTAATGCCCAGAATAATAGAATTACTTTTTATACACTCACAGACAGTTTATAGTCTCTCTCTCTCACCCTATGATATCCTTTTTATATGTTGAAATCTTAGTTAACCTTTAATGTTTTCAATACCAAATATTTTCAAATGGTAACATAAAATACCTAAACATTTAAATAGAGTAATTTTGCTGTATGTAACTGAAAGCACTTCACCTTGCTTTCACAAGGAGTTTTTTTCTTTAGCTAACTGAAATGTGAAACACTGCCCCCAGTGGCTAAAGCGGTAAGTGCTATTGGGCGTGTGGGCATGTGCAAGCTCCATTTTTTGGATATGTCCCCCGAGGGGCACCAAAAGTGGGTTGTTTTCAGCAGTAAAGGATGTAGAGGAATGCGTATTTTATATATAAAATATATTAATATATTAATATAAATCTAACCATCAGTGAAGTAAAAATGCAATGTTAGCGGGGAAAAATGCAACCTCTGAATCACGCTCGTCACTAATTATGCGAATGCGATTAGTTCCTGGTTTCAAAGTGGGATCTGAACCCGGGTCTCCCACAGTGCTGACCCAACACGCTTCCGGTCGCACTACAAAGAAAAGGTATACACACTTGTGCCGATGTGGAAACAACATGCCAACTTCCCGTGTGATCATGTTTCAGAATCATCCAAAACCAAAATCCCCAAAAAAAGATTTGCGTGCACACAGACAGCCAAACTCCTTTAATGGGGTGACTGGCACATTGACACACATACTGTAAAAAAAGTCACACCTAAAATTCATGCTGTTTTTAGATAACTGCAATTACTATCAATCAGTCAAGCAAATACTAAAACAAGTTCTATATTCTGTGGTTTTACATGTTTGTCAGTTTTCTATTTTAATATTGAATACTGTCCACATTTTCTACAGTTCGAAAATCATATTGCCCCATTTCTAGAGATGTAAAACTATCAAAGATTTTGTAAGCTTGAAAATCAGATAAAACTGGCTAAATGCAAATTATTATGTTTCTGTACCAGACTTTTTTTAAGGCCTCATTTGGGCATGTTTTCACCAATGGAAGGAACACATGGACTTGTTTGTGTATCTGTTTTTGGTGTCAGTGTTTCATGTGGGTTTTAACTTTCATCTCATGTTCTGTGATATTTTGTGTGTGATTTTGTGTTTGTGCTATTGTAGTTTGTAATAGAGCCCAACCGATATGGGATTTTTGAGACCGATACCGATGTTAGAGAGGGAAAATTCACCGATTACCGATATGGTGACCGATATAGTTAATGTTTGAGCTGAAATGAAAACAGACCTTTTCTATGTGGATTGTGCACCAATTTTGCACCGATATGACTATGCAAAGATACTCAAAAGGCTGCTTTCTTAAATATTTTTATCAAAGAATATTTGACATTATTATTATACATGTCAACAAATTCTAGAAATGAACACTGAAAAAATAAATAATACATAAAAATACAATAAATAGCTTAATAAACCTCAGAACTGTTAGTATAAGTCAATTGCTGACCACTTAAATAAAGAATAAATAAAATAAAATAAAATAAAAATCAGTACTGTATGTTTAGTATCAGTCAATTGCTGACCATTAAAATAAAGAATAAATAAAAATACAATAAATAGCTAAATAAACATCAGTACAGTTTAGTATCAGTCAAATGCTGACCATTAAAATAAAGAATAAATAAAATACAATAAATAGCTAAATAAACATCAGTACTGTATGTTTAGTATCAGTAAAATGCTGACCATTTAAATAAAGAATAAATACAAATAAAATAAATAGCTAAATAAACATCAGGGGCCGATTGAACCAGCTATACATAAGTTACAACTTAGCCTAGTTGTGGCGTAAATGGGCACTAAGTCACAATTTACACTCTACTAAATATTTGAGCATTGCACCATCAAACTTATGTAGAACGTAACCCTACGTATAAACTAAATATTTACGGCAGACTCTGACCAGGAGTAACTGATGGAATAAAAAAGCAGACTCACTTAATGACATCAATGAGCTCATGTTTTGCATGACAGGCTTCAGTCCTTTAAACATATATGATGATGTTGGCATTTACACTCGTTTACATTTACGAGAGAGAGAGAGAAAAAAATATTACTTTTAAGAGGCTCTTTAGCATGAAACCGATCTAACGGTGCCGTTTTTAGGGTGCGTCGCCCGGTGTCAAGTTTCACCACATTCAAAATATATATATATATATATATATAAAGGTTATTAAAATGAATAATTGTCTATTTTTCCAGCCTGTTGTATTAGTATTTATTTATCACCCCTTATTTATTTTAGATACAGTTCCTATATATTATTTACACAGGGCAAATATACTATTTATTCTATTTTTATTACGTATCCTATTTTAATGTCTGGAAAACCACTTTTAAATATTACATTTTATAAATTCAGTGACTGGAATCATTCAGTTTAAGGGGTACCAAACAGTGAATCCTGAATAAAACAGTTTGGTGAATACATGTTTACATGCTGACAAGGTATGAATGTAGCTGCGTGGTTAGCTAGTTAGCTGTAAGCTCGTTGCCACGGAGAGTAAAAGATGGACTTTATTTATTTTCCAGCATTGCGTCTCACAAACTAGGTAACAGCGAAGTGTGAAATCAACACTCACCATACACAATCCACCACCACACCGTTGTCTGCTGAGCTGCAAAAAGATGCTCTGATGTTTACCTTTCAATCTGCTGCATTACTGACTGCTCTGACAAACTATAGCTGGCTAACATAACAAACAGATGTGATAAACATGATTGACATGGTTGTCAGGGACAGGGTTAACATTATATTAGTTATATAAAATGATGGGGTCATTTTTTATTAACATTCCAGTATGTATTTCACAAAATAGTTAGCAATTTAACGAGAAGAGATCTCCTCAAATCCGCACCGTTTAACTCCGCCCTGTCTGCAGAGCCACCGTCAGTTCAGAGTCAGCTCTGAGTCGGAGCGCGCTCTGCTGGACAAACTACGCTATGACACCAATTCTAAAGCATTGTTTTCTGCATTATATGTTCTGAAAGTTTTCATATCGGCGCATATCAGTAAAATACACGCTGATACCAATATATCGGTGAAAGGCTAATATCGGCCGATAATATCAGTCGACCGATATATCAGTCGGGCACTAGTTTGTAAGTTGTAATGTTAGGGTTAGGGTTAGGGTTGGATAACCAATTTAATTCCTTCTGGATCAGAGAACAATGTGGTAAACACAAAAAGGTTGATGTCAGGTTACAAGGAACAGGTGTAGTCAGCTGACTGAAGGCTGGGAGGTGGGTATTTTGTGGTTGTGGATGATTAGCATGCCTGTTAAATTTTATCATGCCAGCCTGTGCTCCCCGCTCATAAAATCTCTTTGAATGTTCTTTGCCAAAGGCAAACAGTCAGCCCTTGCCATTGGTTGGCTTTTTATCAAAGTCCATCTCTATTGGCTGTTAAAGTTTTGCAGCCGCCCCAGGGTCAGACCTGGGGCTGTCACAGCAGTCATTCCTGCATCTTTTTTAAGAATTTATTTGAAGATCAGCATTCCACGGTGAAGTGTATGGGATTAGAAGCCAGTATTTTGGTTAGCTTTTTCCTGTACCTTTTTTCTATTACATTGTTTTCTGTTTTGTATCCTTTCAGCCTCTTGCTCACTTCCAGATAAGAGTGGAAAGTTCTGGCATTTTAAAAGAAAACGCAGATCCCTTTCCAGAGTCAAGAATTAACCCATTAAGGAGCAATACTTGGCCTGTTGATTTGATTTTCAGGATAATGTTTTACCTTCATGAGGTCATATTTTGTCTAACAATATCAAAATCTACTGTGTGTCATCCTTTTATGTAAAATACTTCCATTTAATCAGTTCATTAGCATAACATTTCAATTTGAATAATTAGATTTAGAATGATATCAGTGGTAAAAGGTAATCCAGTGCCTCTTACCTATAAAAAAAAAAAAAAAAATAATAAATGCAACAATATGAATAACTATGCCTAAAATGTTACATTAACAACCATATGTTATAAATGAAATACAGAGGAATTCATAATGGGAGTATTTTTCTCCTTCACATTTTGAATTTGGGGGCATTTCTGTCTTTTCATCTTTTCCCACATCCTCCCCTTAATTTCTGCCCCTGCCCCCTTCCCTTTGTTATCTTGTGTTTTCCACACAGCTGTTAGCACTGAGCATATTAAAAAACACATCTGAGGATTAGCCCTGTGTGCTTTTTCTCCAGATCTGTCACGATCTTTGTTTTACTTCAGCCTTGTTTTTGTGAGCGTTGTTCAGACTAAATACTTTGTCTATACCCATGTTTTGTGTGTTTGGTTCAGGGGAACGGTGAAGGTAAAAGTCAAAAGAGTATTAACCTGGATATCCTGTAAAACCCTTTCATTATGCAACGGCACAAGAGTCCCACCATTATGTAAGTGTGCGTGTATATGTTTAGCATCTATGTGTGTGTAAATTTCAGAGCATGTGTGTTATTTCAGCACGAGGATCCAGAGCGGAGAATAGGGGCCCTTTATGTGGTCACTGAATTAGTGCTGCTGTTAAGACCCATTGTTGAGAATGCTGAATACTGAATGTTGAATGCTATCTCTGCACAGGGTGAAATGGCCAGATGACATTGTTCCTGAGGTTAAAAGAGAAAAGCAGAAGGAATAGGGCAGAATGTTTATTTTATATTTCGCGAAAGTGGTAGAGAGTGCAGGTCTGAAGAACAGGGCTTGTATTTGATGGTAAGAGAGAAGGTGAAGGATAAGTGTTGACCTTCAATGGACCTGTGTGAAAAGTCATCCTGAATGGACATTTGTGCTCTAAACTGAAGCCATCGTGTGTTCATTCTGAGTGTGGCTTCTGCTATGGTAGATTAACCTCAGCACCTTTGGACATTTGAGATGGTTTCATATCTCTCTCGCGTGTTTGTTGGATTGGATTCAGTGAAAGAGGGGGCAAAGGGCTTCTAAGTGTGAGCAGATATTAACTGTATTTCTCTATCTTTTCTGTTATGAACGGATGAGCAGGATGTTATTTTGTATATGACTAGGCCTACTAGAGATGGGCCATATTGAACATTTGCGGCATCAAAAAAAAAAAAGCAATATTGTCAACAGTACGTGCTTTTGATTTGTCCATTAAATATCCTAAAGACTGTGCCTTTACGATCCTTGTCAGGCAACTTGCGAGTATGAGAGCATTCAGACGGAGATATTTTAATAGCGCTTATTTAAACACGGAAAACATGCCTTGTTTATTTTTAACTAGATTTGTACTGTATTTCACTTTTTGTATGAAACATTTTGGATCTCTTTATAGTGGTCGACATGGGTTTTTAATGGCCGATGCCGATATCCATAGAGCAGAGTTGCTGATAGGCTGATACAATGCTGATATATCACACAATTTAATATAGTAAATAACATAAACATAAAATTGCTAAAAAAACAAAAACAAAACACTTATTTAGCACTATGTTTACTCAATTTCACACAAAACTTTAACTTTGTAAAAAAAGAATCTCTAAAAAATATATTGTATTGTAAATGGTAGATAGCAGTTTCTTCTGATTCCCGTTTAGTCAACAAATTTTAGTGATTTATTTGCACATTAAGAAATTGTTAATATATGAGGAAGAAGGAAATATCAGTACACACAGTAGTCCAGCAATCATAGAAGGTATGTCCACATTAGCGATAGCATTTTCTAAAAAAAAAAAAAAAAAAAAAACGAATCAAATCAGTGAAGCGCTTTTACTTTGAAGTTGCACTCACACGCTCATGCAGATCCAACACGAGCAGCAGCAATCTCCTGACAGTTTAAATGGCCTGGATGGCCTGCTTGTCATGATTTGTGAATCAGGGGAACTTTTGAGCCTGATCCTGAAGTTTTGATTCTGGCTGATAGAATACGCGCTTCAGAGGAAGATTAGATGTATTTGTAGATGGTATATAATAGAAGTTTTATTGATATTTGACTTTTATCATTAGACAAGACAGTTAAAAGTTACAAGGAACTGTTGAGGAGAGAGAGGGAGAATGAAACAGGCAGACATTTAACATTATGAGCTCAAAGATGCTGACTACCACCCCTGGAGTTCGAATCCAGGGGTGCTGAGTGACTCCAGCCAGGTCTCCTAAGCAACCAAATTGGCTCGGTTGCTTGGGAGGGTAGAGTCACATGGGGTAACCTCCTCAAGGTCACTATAATGTGGTTCGCACTTGGTGGGGCACGTGGTGAGTTGTGCATGATGCCGCGAAGAATAGCGTGAAGCGTGAGGCAACTGAGATTCGTCCTCTGCCACCCAGATTGAGGCGAGTCACTGGGGAGAAAAAAAGGGGAGGAAAAAAAAACTGTGTTGCACACCGATCTATTATTGTAGTAACACGATGGCACGTAACAACAAAACGAACCGTGAGGCGATTCTCTGCACCCTCAAGAAACAAATTGGCCAAATGGGAAAATTTATCGGTCAATGCCGATAACAATGCCGATTTATCGGCCTCTGTGATATATCGGTCGACCACTACTCTTTTGCTACTAAGGCTTTTGATAGAAATGATGGTTCCTCTGATTAAAAACCACCCTTTTAAGCCATTTCACATAATTATTGAGATATAGCCTATAGCGAAACTCGTCAAAGGGCTGACATTTTTTTTGCTGTATTGCCCATCCCTAATGACTACCAAGCATGTTATTTTTTTGTCTCGCTGTCAGTCATAATTGAGGGTTATTACTTTGACCACAGGCTGGAGTTTATTGATCTGGTAATCTCAGCTGCAATTCCTGAAATTCAACACATGGAAACATTACAGTGATCTTATCGGCATCATAACTATTTGTGCAGGTCTGCACTTTCAAAGTCCTTTTTTATGAAGTCTATTAGCCTGTAATTCAGCTCACCTGCATTTCCTTTAACATATCATTCGGCCCCCATGAACCTTTTGTGGCTCCCAAACCCATATCAAATAGCACAACTTTTAAGACAACTGTCAGGCCAAACAGAGACTGTTTGCCAGAATGAGGGTTTATTAAATACAAGCATCAGGCTATCTAACATCTCTGTTTACTTGCCTGTCCACAACACATGGTCTCACTTTCTCAGCTACCTAATCCAGGAATGTGCCTCCACACAGGGTGAGCTCAGCTGGACGGATCACATTGCCCTGTAATGACAGGTCAGAGTTGAGGAGTGGACAGCCGCGTGGGGAGTAGGGTGGGGTTACGCAGGACTTTGGCTGAGTCCAATGTTGGTGACAGTTCAGGATCAGTGGTAATGTTTTGCTGAGTTCATCAGGGATCTGCTCTAAAACAAATGTGTAGCCAGAGGGAAGGGCAAAATAAATTGGACTAACTGCTCCTTTTAACATTGGTTCAATTGTATACAAGACATTCCAGAGTACTCCACTGGACAGTTGTGAAGGCTGACTGGCTTTAAAAAGTCCTTATTTGGTGCTTAATGCTACGCTTTATGCTACGCTCTTATGAGATGTATGAGGTTTAGCCTGTAGGTGTGTAAAAATGCATCAAATGAAAATTCAATGCACACAGTACAGAATTGATCATAATTGCTTTAATGAAAGCCAATACTACTATTATAGTTACCTTTTTTTTTTTTTTTTAGGTTATTTTCACAAATAACTCGCATTCATTGAATGAATCCTAACAAAACAATTGGATTGGGTTGTGATTCAAATATCAGATTCATTGATGTTTTGCATCTTTTAGTAAAGAATTATAATCTAATTGAATCGTTATCAATATTGTAATCCTTCTCAGAAACTCTACTTTAACATCATCAACATCATCCTAGGTTTGAAATAACATTGTTTTCACCCATTTTAGTTTAGACATTACGTGCTTTTCCACCAATGGTTGCTGTGCTGTTCTGTACTGATCTGGGCTTGTTGACACAGTTACGGATTAATTTTCCATTGTCGGACTGCAAAATCAGAACTAGAATGCACTGAATTAGCAAATGACCAATCGTGAGTCGCCACGTCACTAAAGCCATTCCACCAGCATGGTTATCTGACCTGAGTACGGTTAGCTAAAGAAATCTGGGCCGGGAATGGTTTGTAGTTGCACTGAACCGTGTTCACACTGAAAACCCTAATAAGTTGACTCAATTCAATTGATTGAGTAAACTCATTCCCTCAATTGATCAAGAGTAATGGCATCTCTAAAACTTATGTAATTAAGTTTACTTAACTTGGTGTTTATATAGAATGATTATAACTATTTAAATTAAGGAAACTAGATGCAGCTAGACTTAACTCAGATTTGCTATTCAAATGTTGTTGTTTATAATCAAATTAAATTTAAACGTAATAATTTTAATTGAATAGACTGAAATTTAGGTCATACATTTACACATCTTATATAATGAAGATAATAACTTGTGTATTTGTGTTTCTCCACAGAAATGCATAGACCTCTCTACTTCAGTTGTATGTGCACAAGGAGATTGAGATAGTGGTAAAAGGGCCAAACTGACCAAAAGGGACAGATCACCCTAATGGTGACATCACAGGAAACAGCTATTTGCAACAAAACAAAATAAATAATATTACAAAAGAGCTAAAACATCTTTGAATTCTTAGTAACTATTTAAGTGCCCCATATATTCTCTTTGACCAAGAAAACATAATTAATAAATTCAAGCACAAGGCATTGTAAGTATTCCTCATAGCCTCAATTTACATTTAAAATCTTAAATCTATGGATTTTTATGAAAATAAGTTCAAAGAACTTAGATATTTGAGTTATGAGCCCAAAACTTTATTTGACTTGACAAATTGACAACTTGATTTTTCCAGTAAGAATTAGGGTTTATAGTGTAGGTGGAAATGCTAATGCATCTGTTACTCAGCGTGCTCAGAACCGATTGGCCCAATGATGGAAAAGCACCTTTTGATGTCCCCTGCAGAGCTATTAGTTTTAATAGATTTTGTTGGAGGTTCAGAAATGTCTTGACATCTGAGGATCTCTTAGCATATTACAAAACACAGTTTCATGGCCACTTTCTTCACAAGAAATTGTTCCAAAATGTTCCTTTTTAGGTGGGCGTCAGCATGCCAAGCCAGTAAATCAGGTGTATTTTCTGGAGCTGCCGTGACGTGAGACCTGCTGTTGCCTTCATGCCTCGAGCTGATTTATCTGAGCAGCTCAGTACACTTATCAATCTCACACAGGATCAGACACAGGCCTGGCAGTGTGGAATTTTTTGTGTGTAAGAAAAAGAAAGAGAGAGCTGTTTGCAGAAGCAGGTGCAGATTGGTGTGCTGACAGACATGAGGGTGGCTTAATAGCCTGCCAAAAGATGAAGGTGCCTTCTAGACTGTTGGTGACCTGCTAGAAATTGTAAAAACAACATGAAGATCCTGTGAGCTTTATAAACCTAGTGTGCCATTAAAGGGATATTTCACCCAAAATGAAAATTATTTTGCAGAATGTCAAAGGCATAGCCATAGTTACCAACTCTTTCATTGTAAATGACTGAGGCTGTCATTCTGCCCAACATCTCCTTTTGTGTTCAACTGAAGAAAGTCATAGTGAGTGAGTAAATTATTTTTATTTCCATTTTTGTGTGAACAATCCTTTAAATATGTGTAAAAAGCTACACAAACATGCGTGCATACACACACAAAGATCTTGCCTGTGAGGTGTATGGATGTGGTTGGATAAGTGAGTGTATGTGTAGCTCCAGGGGCAAGTACAGTGCTTTTGTCAGGCGTCTCTCTGCGATCAATGGTGGTTATACCTTCAGCTATTTCCCTCTTTTGTGGCACAGACCGGAACACCAGGGTGCTTGATGCAACTCCTTTACCAGAAGCTCTTTTGTGTTGTTTATGTTTATTCTAGCATGTTTTTTGTGCTTCCTTGCTTATGAAAGCTTCTTTGAAGTAGCCTGTAGTTTTTCAAGTTAGCTCTGAGAACAAAACGTGAAGGCATCCATGTGACCTAGATTGTGAAATGCAGTATAGCCCAACCCAGTCTCATGAAAGTTCGTACATATTTTACGAGTTAACTATTTCATATGATTTCGTACGAGTTTGTTCATATTAATTTGTACGATTTCATCATGTACAAATGCCCGGATGTCTAATGCGGAAGTAAGCGTGAGTTTCGCACACAAGTCGTTAAGGACATACTTATTAATATTATGCCCTTACCCGAACCCCTTATCTAAACCTAACTGATCAGTAGAGTGTGTAAACATGATAGGAAGCTGTTGTGTGTGACAGAAGCAAGTACTTGTCGCATAATGGCAACGATGTCCAGCGACGTCATTGGCTGTAGTGAAATTCGTACGAATTCATACGAGTGCAGTCGTACAACATCATACAAACTTGCTAAATTTAGAAAAGTCATATGATTCCTTACAATTTCGTCATGAGGGTGTGTAGGTATAGCCTGGTTGGCTGTAAGACAGACCTACACGGGCAGCATTACAGAGCTTGATTGAAGAGGATGAGAGGGAGCTGTGTGTGTGAGAGAGAGGGAGAATGTGTGCGTCAGCATTCACTCACGGTTGGGCCATTCGTCTTCATGTAGCTGATGTCCCAGGGTCTTGTTGCATGCTGACTGGCCCACTGTGGTGGCTTCCTGTTATTAATAGGAGCTTCTGCCTACAGTCATCTGAGAGCAGGTGTTTCTGTGAATTGGAGAAGCGTTATCTTACTGACCCGACAAATATTCGTTCTCCCGTATCAATGAACACGCTCAGCCTCCAGCCACAAATCAACCTCAGTTTAGTGACAACAGAGCAGGAGAATGCTTATTAGTGGTGCATGCTAAGTGGTGTCATATCTGAGGACCAGAATGTGACTGGTAGTAAGAAATTACCTAGCAACTTCTCAGAACACCCTAGCAATAGGCATGAAACGATACACAGATTTCTAAATATGATGTGATACAGTAGCCTCACAATACAATACGATTAAAAAGAGTGCCCACAAATGTTTCACTTTAACTTATTGAAGGATTCAACATAAATGAAATGTATTTGTGACATAACAGTGTCTGTCAAGGGCAACAAAAAGCAGTGCTCTTTAATAAAGTAACTTGAGAAATGCAGTACTGTTGTTCAACAGATTGTCATGAGAAAAACTTACATGTACTCACACGATTTTCATGTTTTTCTTGAGAAAAATGAATTTGTCTACATTCAAATCATTTTTATTTGTATAGCACTTTTCACAATGCACATCGTTTCAAAGCAGCTTTATAGAAAAGCATGCCTCTGTGTTAGTGGACAGAAAAAAACTCCTTGAGAGGAACCAGATTCCGCTTTTGGGGGCCCACCCTCATTTGGCTTTACGTTAAATGTGTCTATACCAATATTATTTAGCAGTTTAATAAAAAATGTTCAGCACGATATTTGCCCTTTATCCCAATTTCACGTTGCATGTCGCAAGTCATTAAAAACCCAGATCCAGCCTGGTCTCATGAAATTTACGTGAACATGACAACATTTTTGCAGTTCAAAATGTACGTGCTGTATGTCACTTTTGGCTGCAGGTTTCCATTGACATGTCCAGCTGGGGGCGCCAAAAGCAAGTAAAATGGCACAGTTTTAAGGTGAATTTTAGATAATTATTTTTAAAACATACCTCCCTAACCTAAAACTTTTGCCTGAACCTAACCAATAGTGTTTTAAAATATATATGAGAAGTAAAAAAAGACATCTTTACCTTATTAATGCCTAAATCTAACCATTAGTCTTTTAAAATGCAGAAGCAAAATGAAAAAGCACATTTTCTGAAGCAACCACCTCATTTCGTGCTGCTTCCATGACTCTGTCATATCACGTGTCAGCTTGAGTTCATGGCTGGACTTGAACCACGGTTCTATTACGTGAGCTAACGCACAAGTTATCTGTGTTGGAATAAGTGTGTATACTGTATGTAGGTGAGTCTTGTTTTTCAAAAGATGTGTTTGAGTAAAAATGTGTGGATTTCATAAAATAGCAGGTTCTGAGTAACAGAGAGAAACAAGTATTTATAAAGTCATTATCAGCCATTAAAGTCATGATTTGAGTGAAAGTAAATAAAACACACAGTTGTTGTAGCACCTCTAGTGTTCATTTCTCCTGGAAACTGCAGGGAATTGTACCTGGAGACACGTCTAACAAGTTTAGCAAAAATGTATGTAGTCACATTTTCACTATTAGACCAGTTGCCCAGATAGGTTGATCACTAGTCTCCACGGGTTTCACTGAACAGTCTCTCTGTGAGGTTGACATGCCATGAGAGAGCCACTTAGCTTAGCTTTGCCCTCAGCCACTCCAGCCAGCACTAATCAGCCCTGACCTGCCTGAGCCAGCCACTGTAATATTCATGATCTAATTATTCAGGGAGCGGTTAGTGTGCGAAACTGTAACGTGTGATTTAACCTCTTGTCAGGGGCTATGAAAGGAAGCCGGGTTAATCTTTCTGGCAACCATCTCTCAACCCCTGGGAGCATGCCTCAATTTCCCTATTTGTGCCCTGGATGCTGTGGAGAGAGAGAGAGACGGCATAGCAACTTCTCACACACACACACACACACACACAAATGTACTGGGGCATATGCGTGCACTTCAGGGTGTTACTGACACTAAATGTCTTTTGCTTTTCTTTTCAGAAATAAAAATGAAGTGACCATTCATTATTGGTGACAGCAGCTGTCAATCTTTCAGATACCATCAAAGACTCTCAAAATTTGTCAGACACTTTACAGATCATACATTGAAATTGAGTTCTCTGACTTCATTTTAGTTCTGAGCAGAGCATGTGAGCGGAGCGGTGATAATTTCACCTGAGCGGAGAGCGCCTTTTTGAAGATTGTGCTCGGCTCGCTCAACCCAGAATGCGCTTTGTGATATGCTGGTTTGGGAATCTGCAAAATAAGCAATAGGCCTGAGGTTATGGAGCTCTAACATTGTTTTAGTGAAGTTGCAAACCTTATAACCTAAATAAATGCAAAGTATAAATCAAAGTCAAGAACGAGGAAATCGAAAGGGAGTGTGGAGAGACTGTGAGAATTGGCAAATATTCCTTTTGGAATCGTACGTGTCACATTGCCAGAGAGCATGAGTGTGAGTATGTGCTACGCGATGTAGTGTGGCAAAAGGTGAGCTAGTAGGCTACACTACTATTCGATAATAAATTAATAGATAAGTAAGGTATCTTGTTGTTTTGCCATCATGTCAGTGCAGCTGCCAGCTAGATACAGGCCCGGTTCTGCAGGGCAGCAAATGTTAGAGCACCCTCAATTGAATATGTAAGCTTAATAATACTGTATATTGGCAAAGCATTTTTCCTTGAATCCCGGCGAACACACACAAAAAAATCCCTGCATCAAAACCAATAAACATGCATGATCTTGCAGATCAGTGTGTCCTAATTTGCAGGCGCAGCATTCTGCTTTCATGCCTCCATTGTACAATTGAGCATTAGATTGGTAAAGATTTGGTAACGGTTTTTTACCGGTGAGCGTGAGCGGTACTTGAGCGGCGCGTCCACTTGGGCCGTGAGCGGCTGAGCGGAGCACACACGCATGGAGCGGGTTATTGAGCGGAGTGTCACACCGCTCCGCTTCGCTCACATGCTCTGGTTCTGAGCACTGCAACCCAAATGCAGTTATTTCAATGCAATGTTGCATTATGTTCAGAAATATTCTCATACAAACAGCAAGTGTTAATTCTCTGTGTTTCAAAAGATATGAGTTCAGACAGATAAAAACGCCCTGTTAAGGACTTAGTGTGCATTAATTGCTTGGTTTGTCTTAGTTTGCATTAATTGGCCTGTACTTGCGAATCATTACTTAAACCACATTTTCTGTATAATAACAGTTAAATGATCAGTATTTTGAATCTGATGGAAAGCTGTGAAATCAAAGACTAAAGCATATCAGAGAAGTGTTAAATGTTAAATAAATGGATAAATTAGTGCAAAACAATATCAGAAGAGATGTAGAAAATGTTCAAAGCAATATACTGTATGTGTAGGGCAAATCTAACACTGTTCACACTTAAAAAAAACCTTCAGTGTGGTGGTGGTTGAGGAGAACCCCCAGTTCACTATGTAAAGCGCTTTGAGTGTAGTGTCAGAAAAGTGCTATAAATGTTACATTAATTCATTCATTCATTCAGTGTACCATAGGGGTGGTAGCATCATGTTATGGGACTGTTTTTATCAGCTGATACAATATACTAGGGCTTTATATATCTTTTTTCTACATTGTTTCAATACTTTAGAGCCCTGTATCGATTTTTTTTGTGTATTATATATTTGTGTATTCATATCATGTCCAACATTTCAGTAATGAAGAAACAAGTCAATATACGTAAATGAGCTCAAATGAGCTTAAGTTGTGGTGTACGCAAAATACAACCTGGAGAAAATCCTCCTGATTGAATGGGCCAAAATTACACATTCACAGCATTCAAAGCTGGGATAAATATTAATTACTGAAATAGGTGTCCTGACATCACACTTGACCTAGGTTCTGTAAACAGCAAAAAAGAGTCAGGGAAGTGGCATTTTTAACCATACAGAAAACTAGCCAATCAGAAATGCTCTTGGCCTATGAGTCATTTTGTGCATTTGGGTTTGCTGACATGGATTTGTAGCTGGTTAACGGTTTGAATACTTTTGCAAGCCTCTATATTTTTTTTTACATTGCAGCCAAAACTACAATTCTTCTGTATATAGGCAAGTGGTTCCCTATTTCCTTAGGATTATGAATTGCACCTTGGTTGTATTGAAGTCTGCAAGCACATATTCATCCACTTTTGTGATCAGAGAAAGAGTTTAGTGGATCAGTTTGCTTTTTAAGGTTGGGGTTAATCAGGCAAGAGTTCTCACTTAAAACATGGTGGGTTTTCAGAGATTATGTTTGGCTGTGAGAACCAGGGGATTGAACCTAGCAAACAGCCATCACCACCCAGAATCTAATCCACAATAAAACCCAGGTTGCTGGATTTGTGTCCTGTAGTGTGATGCTCCACACAGCTAATTTCTTAAAGTCTGAGAATCTATTCACAGTCCAAGTACCATTTTTTTTTTTTTTTTTTTTTTTTTTATAATGTTTGCTACCTGGTTTTTGTTCTTTGGCTGTTTTTTTTCCCCCCATAAGCGAACAGAAGTAATCTCTAGAATCCAGACTATTTAATAATATCTGGCTTTCACAGAAAATTATGCAGTCACATTTTCTCTGAACAAGTGTGCTCACACATGCAGAGTATCTCTAAATCACTTCTTTTGCTGGATGATTCACCAACCCACATGCCTCTGTAACCAGCACTCTCCACAATATCATACCCACACAAGCCTCTGGCCTATGCCTCTGCATAAAATCCTTCTTGATCTGATTTTTGACCTGTAGACTGTTTCTTCCAAAGAATGATAATCATCTAGGACCAGCACTCTTTCTAAGTACGCCCAACTCGGTTACGTGATCAGAGCAAAAACTGACCCCAGATCTGTGTGTGTGTCTTATGAAATGCAGTCTGACTGGGGGAGGAACCTGTCCACCGCTGGAAGTGCTTCTAAATCAAATAAGCTGCTGTTTTTTGCATTCCTGGCTCATCAGTGTATCACATCACATACCAAAAGTTATGGTTAGCTGCTGGGTGGGTGGGCTTTTGGTTTCAGAGCACCAGGAATGTTACACTTCCAGCTCAGAGTATCCCGATGACAGGGGTCATAACCCTTAGAGAAGGGAGAACTCATAAGATGTTTGATAAATTGTGAGGTAAAGGAAGGACTTGATCTGTGTCTCACCCACACCCATCATATCGCTTCTGAAGAAATGGATTTAACCACTGGAGTCTTATTACTTTTATGCCGCCTATGTGCTTTTTTGATCTTTAAATTCCATTTACTTGCATTGTGAGGATCAACAGGGCTGAAATATTCTTCTAAAAATCTTTGTGTTCAGTAGAAGAAAAAAGTCACACACAACTGGGATGGCATAAAGGTGAGTAAATGATGAGAGAATTTTTGGGTAAACTATTCCTTTTATAAGCTGGGTTCAGGCTAATGGGTCTCAAGGTGGGTGCAGAGCCCTGTTTATGTTTATAGTTGATCAAATTAACGTCTGTATTATTCACATTGCATCATGGTTTCTAATTAATGAATGGCTGTGCTCTTGTCAGTGTTCACTGAGCCATTGAAGAATCATATCATAGAACTGAACAATATTTAATATATCACACAAGTGTGTACAACACAGTTTCGTAATTTAGCAAATGGAAAGTAACAAATACACAAAGGGAAGATGAGTGCATTTGAGGAAAGAAAGCAGTGATGATGTTGAGTGGAGATGATGATTACAACTGAATTTCAATCTCTCAGCCTGATTACTGAGAACCATTATAGAGCAGAACACTTCACAATCACAGAGGCCATATTTATCAAAGACTTCCCGATATGAGCATGAGATTTACAGCTCATATGATTGAGCCCTTAGTGCAGAATTCTCGCAGAATAATTAGAATCCCTGAAAGGCTGAAAAAATGTTCTTACTTCAAGCAGAGGCGATTCTAGGGACTCTGGGGGCCTTAGGCAAAAAATAAAAGTGGGCCTTTCTGCAACAACACAATTTGGACCGCAAGACCAGTGTTGTGCATGCAAATTGCGTTCAACAGCAAGTTTGTGGGCACGTTTGTGCCATTGCCTGATCTGCATAATTTATTTTGTAAATCGGGTGCTAAACAAGAGCAGAGAACGTGTGGAAAAAAAATTGTGCTTTTACCTTGTGCAATTCATTCTTTGTGAATCTGCCTCTGAATGACAATCATAATCTTTTCTAAAGAAATTTGAAGTAAACACGAGAATCCATAAAATTGTCTCTAAATGCACATGTATTTGGACTACAAATTCTAATGGACATTGTTTGCTACAGCCTCGCAATGACATAAAGACGAGAGCTCGCTTTACTTGGCATGTGTGTCTTTATTACATGTTTGTGTCCGTAACTCTCGTTTTGATTTTGTATGTCAGATGTGTACTCCTGATGTTAATTAAGGAATTAATCTCACTGTAACATTTTTATCATAATACAGTGGTGAAATGTCAAACCTTGAGATTACACCTTTCTAATGATGTAGCTAAACAATACCCATCGTGACTCGCGTGGGATAGGGATAATTCAGTCAATATTACAGATTCTGTAACAGTCAGCACTGTCATGCTTTTTCTCCTCTTTCTTTTTTCCTCTTCTGACTCCCAGATTAGTACGTCGGACGTCCTCTTCATGAATCATGATGCCTGCATCCCACTCTTATTTGAATTTGATCGTAGCTAAAGGAATGGGGGAATGTCATTCTAAGTCTACTAAGCATTGCCAATCATTGGCTTCGTGTCGTTGCTGTGAACTGTAATTGTTGCCCACGGGGGGGGTGGCCCTTTCCTAGTTTGGGAACCAGGCAATTGCCTGCCTTGCCTGTCCCGTAGGCCTGCCTCTGACTTCAAGCAGTAGCTCCACTAATATCTGGAGTAAGTCAAATATCTCCCCTATATAAACAAATAAGATGCTGATTTTGAGCTTCGTGGTGAGCTGCCATTGAGCACCAGGGTGCTGATAAAGTTGATTGGGGACTGCCAATTGTCCCGCTCGCACATTGTTAGCAAAATTACTGCTTTTGCATCAGTGCCCAGTTTCATGTGAGTCGGCGTTAAAGTTCGCACAAGCTGTTCTCTCGTAAAGATTAGAAAACGCTTACCTCCCTGACACCTCTTGAATGCCTGGGACTGGGTCACTTTTGGAGTTTCACAGCAACTTCCCAGCCTGTAAAAAGCTTATTGACCCTGTCGGACTGACGTGCTTCATAAGCTTTGTTACTTAAGGAATTTGCAGTGCCCTGTATCTTTCCACGCCGTTTATGTCAACAGAACTGTATCTGCTGTGATTGATTTTAGAGGGCTTACTGAGAGAGAGGGTGAGAAAGGGATTGGGCCGAACTCAAAAATCTGCTGCAGACTTAATCAACTCTCTGCTCACAGAATTTTAAACACACACTTGCTGTGTAGGACGCAGAGACAGGAGAAAAAAATACATGTTTGTTTGTGATGAGGAAGTGATGTACTGATGAAGGCCGTTTCTGAGCGTGTCTCAGACAAATGTCAAGCACAAAGCCTACATGCTGGAGAAGATTATAGTGTTATGTAGAAAGACCAGCAAATCAACTCGTTTCTTATTTTGATTGGTGCTGCATGCTAGAGGTCTTCACGGGTCCAAAAATTCGTGCCTGAACCCAAAGAGACCCAGAAATGTACTTCCCAGACCTGAACTGGACCTGTCTATTATTTGAAAGCTTGGACCCGTACCCATGCAGAACCGAGTAATGTTGGACCCGAACAGGACCCGTCTATTATTTGAAAGCTTGGACCCATACCCATGCAGAACCGAGAAATGCCGGACCCGAACCGGACCCATCTATTTGAAAGCTGGGACCCAGACCCGGGCGAGGGATACAGACCTGATCGACACAGATTTCACAGATGATTGCTATTAACGAGTTAATTTACAAGTTGTGAAAACAAAACTTTGTGTCTTACCTAATGTAACATTAGTAGCCTTCACATTTAATCCATCCTCCTTGCCAAGAAAGTTGATAAAATACATCCAGCTTTTCTGTGATTCCTCTTGCTGTCACAGTGACGGATGGCAAACGTGACTTGTTTAGAATCAGCTTTGCAGTTTTTTTTTTTGTGTCTAACATAAGATAACTTCGACTGTTTGCCCTTTTGAACTATAATAACGATTGCTCGTTCATTGCCATGGCTGCTAACGGTAGCATTGCTAATTTGCTATCATGTGCCTTAACTCTGCTCGGCCTCTGACCTCACTCAGCTCATTGTGGCTCCACTCTGTTTTTCACCTTATTTCCTGGCCCGCACTTTCTCATCTTAAGTTTACAATGTTGCAAGTTACAACACACACACACACACACACACAGCACCATCATAATCAGCGCTGTCTGATCACGGCCGGGTCTTCTCGGAACAACTCGGGTATTACACAATTTTAAACAGACCCGGGAACCGCAGCAATAGAATGGGACCCGACCTGGCTGACCGTTTAAAACGTGGATTTGAACCCATACGGGTCGGGACTCGGGTCCTCGGGTTAGGGTGGACCCATGAAGACCTCTACTGCATGCTGTTCACCCTAATTATGTGACAGGGTTCCCGCAGTCGTGGAAAACCTAGAAATATCAAGGAATTATAAAATTGAGATTTCCAAGCCTGGAAAATGTGTGGAAAATGTCAAAAAAAAAATTAATGGTAGGTAAGAAAATCTTAAAAAGTGATGGAAATATATATAGTACGCACAAAACAATTATTACAGAAAAATAGAACATTAATTTGTAACCTATGTGAGGTAGGTCACAAATTATGTTCTATTTTTTTTAAAGCAGTAGAGGCACAAATTCAGTAGTTTTTGTTATTAGAATATCAGATATGTTGAGTCATCTCACAGAATGGATGTCACTATTAATACATTTTTGTAAACTGACTTTTAACGTGCCGAATTCTACATTTCACTGCAGTTTCCTGGTGAAATTAACACTAGAGGCGCTACAACTATGCATTTTATTCACTTTCAAACAAATCACAACTACAATGATTGATTATGACTTTAAATGCTTATTTTTCACACTATTCCTACACACTGCTATGTTATGATATCAAAACATTTTACTCTAACATATCATTTGAAAAACAACATATTTTAACACTTGTGGGGTACAACGGGGCTAAAGGCTCCATGGGGAAAAGGCTCCTTAAATTTGATTTCCTCCCAAAACACTAAATAGCATCAAAAACTACCACAGTACTTTCCTAAACACCTGTTTGACACTATGCACTGCAAATTTTTCCTCTTCCATGAGATCATGGCATGTAATGTCTAAAGGTTGATTTTGAGGCCATTTAATTTAAATGTTGAAAATGTATGTAGCTAATAAATATCCTGGAAATTATCACATTTATTTTGAAACAAAATATTCATTTGTCATGTTCAAATTTGTTCAAGGTGATTATATAAAAATGTTGTCAATAACTGATGCAGGGGCTAAAGGCCCCTATAAAACACATTGTTTTTCGTAAGTGGGGCGAATAGATTTATGAAAATGTTCAAAGTGGGCTCACATTGACTGATCCAGTCACAATGGAGATTAATTTGTTTCCAGAATACTTAAGCTGTAATAAAATGTCAAACGTGTTTGAAAAATGTGAAGAAATGATGCACCCTTTTCTGAAGTGGTTGTTTTGAATAATGACAAATTGTGCCCTATAACTATATCACTATATCAATATAACCCCCCTGGGGGCCTTTTACCCCAAGTGAGGGAACCTTTTACCCCAGGTGTGGGGCCACCTTTTTAAAAACATTTATTGTATTCAAAACAACCTTCTGTTGTTATTTCTGTTCACACAAATGATGTTGCTCCATCAATATTCAATAAAAATAAGTGTATTTCTTGAATCTTGGCAACACGAAAAAGCTAATTTTCCATAAGGTGTGCCTTTAGCCCCATTGTACCCTATTACAGACTCACATTTACACACTTATTCCAGTGTGATTAGTTTCTTCGGTAGCTCACCTGATGTGATGGACTTTGGACTCTGAAGTATGCAGTTCGAGACCAGCCAAGCATGCATGCTGACATGTGAGACAAAGAGTGTCATAGAAATGACATGAGATGACGTGGTTGCTTCAGAAAATGTACTTTTTCTTTCTCTTTGTTTTTTTTTTTTTTTTTTACATTGCCACGGTCACGTAAATTTTATTTTTTTTTTCTATGTAATAATGTTTATGTTTGCAGTGTTAACAGGGTTGCAAAAATCATTCAGTAATCTGTTGAAAAATTGTTCAAAAGATAAATATATTAACTATATTTATATAATAATTAGGTTGACCTCCTAAGGCTGGAAATCAACATTTAATCATAAGTTTCAGGCCCTATGTTAAACTCTATGGGCCTTATTCATGAACCATGAGCAGAACAAATTTGTGTATAAATGCATTCTTACGTAATTTGTCCCATTGAATCGAATGGGACAATTAACAAATCGTTTGTTTTATGAATAAGGCTGTATTTAGAAAATGCCAGTGAATGTAATGTTTCTTATTATGTTCAGCTCAACAATATTTAACTTGCTAGAAATTGCTTTTTATGAGTACAATCTCAATAGAATGATTTTTAAAAAATGTTATCAAGATTTATCCATGACTGGAAAAGTCATGGAAATATGTGGTCATAATGTATGAAAATATATTGGTTAAAAGGTGTGGGAACCCTGAACTGTAACATCCAAAATGTCTACATCTGCTGGCAGCAGCTGTGTGTGTGTGTGTGTGTGTGTGTGTGTGTGTGTGTGTTCGTGTACACATGTATGTTGTAAGACTGCATTTGACAGTTTAATCATAATCCAGAGCTAAAGTAGATTGTCTGTGAACTCTTCCAAGATGAGACTTAATCTATTCCCAGGAATCTGGAAAGTTAAGCTCAGTTGTGCCGATTCGCTTGTATTTGTGTCTGTTCCCTTGGCCACATGTTCTTGTGAAATGTTTGCGGTTAGAAAGCCCAGCGCTCTGTCTGTTTGGCCATCTCCCCCTTACAGCATGGCCCACGGGACAACGGCAGATAATTGTGGACCTCGGCGCCTGTCAGGTGAGTGTGTATAGTTAAAGTTATGAGAACAGCGGCAGAAGAAGACTTTAATTTTTTTCTTTGTGTAACTGTTCTCAGTGGAAGCTGTCTCTCTCTCTCTCTCTCTCTCCCCCTCTCTCCCCCTCCCATGCTTGCGTTTGATGGTATATAAACATGTTGCTTGCTGTTTAAAGTCACTGATAGGAAGCTGACCTTGTCTGACACACACAAACACACACACTTTTGATGGAAAACCAAAAGAAATCTGCAACTCCATCAAAGACATTTAGCACTAACGTGTGTGTGAGACAAAATGAAAACAAACACCAAATACCTTAAAGGGATAGTTCACCCAAAAATGAAAATCCTCTATTTTCTCACCCTCATCATTTTGTCCCAAACCTGTATGATCTTTAATTTCTTCCATAGAACACAAAAGTAAATGGAAGGCACTTTCATTGTATAAAAAAAAAAAAAAAAAAAATGCAATGAAAGTGAATGGTAACTGATGCTTTACATCTCCTTTTGTGTTCCATGGAGGACAGAAAGTCTTGCGAGGTTGAAACAACACCAGGGTGAGTAAATGATGACAGAATTTCCATTTTAAAAGATCCAAATCCTTGAGATTGTGTGTGTGAGAGAGAATGTAAAATAAACAGGAGGAGGAAATGCATCTTAATTTCATATTTCTGTTAGCCTCAGGATCAAACACATCTGGCTCCGGGGCTTTTTGTTCTTGTGTCCCTGAATGGTGTTTGTGTGTAAAATATCTTCAGTTGGTTCATGAACCTTTGCTTTGAGATATTTCCACATCGATCAACCTGCTCCTAGAATCAGATGGCTGTGAGACCCTGAGTATTGGGTTTGAACTGGTGAGCTGAAGAGATACTGTGTATGTGGATGGTGCAGTTTAGAGGTGCTAGAGGAATTAGGCCACCCACATTAACTGAGATCAGCTTTCTGGTGTTTCTTATGATAGATGAGGATAAGATCTGGGTGAATGATGCTGGCTGTAGATCAATGTAAGGAGGGTTAAATGTGACAACGCATGATGAAGAGTCAAGCCTTAGCCACTGGTTCTGCTTTAGGACCCAGATTTTATATTGCAGTCAGCCCAACCTCTATTTATCCTCATTGCAACTGAACCTGGATTTGATGTAGCCTAGTCTGGGTTGTATTTTCTATTACCATGCATGGTTTTATTCACGTTTTTTGTAGATGAAGACACGTAATCTATCATTTGTCTCTCGGTAGAAGCTAGTCAAATTAGGCAGATGCCAATTGCCTATCTTCTACCAAGTGACAAATAAATTATTGTCCAAAAATCAAAAAGTTTGATTGGACGAACAGCATTTGACATCAACAACAAAAGACGGCAGAAGCATTTTTTCCTACCATTTTAAAGCATATTTATTTTGCTTTTTAAACGTTTGCACAATTACATAGTTGCATTTTATAATTTGCCTTTAGCATTGATTTTTCCCTTATGTCCACCAATTAACTATTTGAGGCAATGTATGTTTGCTTTAGAGATGTTAATACATGTTAGTAGTCTGGGTAAAAATATTGATTTTCTGATGCATTGCAATCTTCATTTGAACGAGCTCGATATCAATTCTTAAATCCCAAGATGTTTTTGTTTTTTAAACAGTACTCTATTCTACAGTGTGAGTAAACAACTTGCATAAAAGATGGGTCTAAGTGCAACCCTCTGATACAATGAGAGGAAATCGCTTGCATTTGCAACCAAATTTCACGCAATGCGACTATTATGTATATATTTGGCAGCTGGTTGGTAAATGTTTAGATTTCACTCACAAGTGATTGTGTAGTATAGTGGTGGAGTATTCAGCATCGAAATCCTTTCACTGTGTTAAGAGTAAAAGTTGTCCTGTGTAATATGTGTCCAAAGATAAGATACACGCGACCCCATTTGTTGTTGAATAATGTCTCTTTTAAATCCCTCTCTGTTCTCTACAGTCAATTGTTGATCATAAACATAAAAATAAACATTTAATTCTAATCATGCATAGCACAGATGAGATAAAGCCGTTCGAGTCTCTCTCATTAACGTGCTCATTTACAGATGTTCTTTACAGAAATTATGGTTTTGTTAAGGAGCATGTGTTCAACAGATCAATGTAAATACTTGTAAATAGTACAAATGATGAAATTAAACAAACATGTAACAAATGTAACATGATTTGAATGTGAATGTAACTGAGACTAAAATGATTAAAAAGTAATAAAGATGAATAATTTCATAATGTACCTAGTTAGAAGGTCCCCTGCAAAAATTTACAGAATTAGCTGGGAAATAATTTCTTTCATATGTAAGCAAAAGAGACATTATAATTGAAAAAGACCCATAAGAGTCGATATCGAATCAAAATCGGAATCTAATCGAGAGCTTGTGAATCTGAATCGCATCAAAGTCTGTGTCAATACTCATCACTAGACAATAGGATGGCGGATGCCGTGAATGGTGCCCCCGCTGGAAGTGGTGGTTCCCTGTGCTACAGCCCCTGTAAGTCTGTGTATTAATGTGCCCCTGCTTACAGTCATGATGTAAACATGCCTGGTTTAATGACATAAGCCTGCAACTCTATGCCAAATTTGACCCGACAGCTCAAAATAAAAAACATTTTTGTAGGCTTACTGTAGTGATTCGGAGTAAGGCAAGGACAGGGCTTTGAACATAGATTTTTATGCGCTCGCTAAATAATGGACTTTTGTTCATTTTTAACCAAAGAATCTTCTGTAGTGCAGTTACATTTGCTCCCTTCCGAACTTGAACATTTTGTTACATACTTAGTAGCCAACATCAGTGGAAGGGCATTTTGTGAAGGGTGTTTTTGTGTGTGTTTATGTGTATATGTGCCCTACTACATTGGGACAGCTGTTTTTATTGGCTGTGTTCTTCTAATGCTCTCTGAGATGAGACAGCAGCTTTCTAAATCCCACAGAGAGACAGACCCCCCCCCACCAGAGGCAGACAGACAGCGTTTTCTTCGCCCTTTCAAAAATCATTCTCCTTTCTACCTTTTGCCACAATTTATCACCGGAGTGTCCAATTTCAGATGAGCAGCAGACGTCTTGAGCAAACGGATGAACAGTAAATGGATGTATGTGTTCATTAATGATATTGTCTCACTCTGTCTTTGTTTCTTCTACCTTTTTTGTGAGCTTTTTCATCGTTGTTATGTTATTGTGAACTAGTGCACATTGTACTTAAAGAGTTATAAAGTTTGTGAGGGTAAACTCGCACTCCACAGTGGTGTAACATCAGTATGGGCATGTCATCTTGGGGAGTTTGTAAAAATGTGATCTGTGATTTTCCTTTTTATGGTCATGCAGGGTTTTTTAATTGTTAGTGGTGGGCTAGATGTTACGTGGTTTGTGAAAGTGTATCCTGTTGCATGAGGAGAGCTGATGGTTGCCGAAACATTTTGTTTGATTTGTTTCTTTTCTTTTCTCTGCCAAGTCTTTAGTGAGAAACTCTACGGTAGACTCAACAATGTACATGTAAATTAGACACTTGCATTGGATAGACACTAAATATGGACATTTGAATGCATCTAAAACGTAAACATTTTTACGAATTTACAGCTTTAGAAACTTAAAATATTGACGAATCCATTACAAATATATTTGAATACACGAGTCAATTATAAATATATTTGTACATTTTTACTGTTTTATAGATATTTTAGATCCCTTAACCCTACCCCAACCTCTAAACGTAACCACATTTTAACAATATAAAACCATGTAACAAGTAGATTAATGTACAGTAGCAATACTTTTTTATAAAATATATTCATTTATATGTATTTTACAGCCACTAATCCTACACTCTTAAGAAAAATGGTTTTAAATAGAACCAAATAAGGGTTCTTCATCTTGTAGCAATAGCAGAACCCTTTTTGCTGCTAAATAGAACCCTTTTTCAAAGGTTCCATAAAGAACCTTCTATGGTTTTACATTAAATATAACCAAACAAACAAATAAAAGCAAGGCATGTGTGTCAATTAAGAACTTTTATTTTCTATTTAAATAAAAAAAATTGTAGAAAAAAGAACAATGGTTTTACAGCATTCATTAGTAAATACATTACATTAATAAATTATTGTGAGTTAGACAGTAATAATATATATGAAATGCATAAATCACTCACATTAATAAATACATCAACAAATACATAATGTGAAAGAGTCAATAAAAGCATATGCAAATGAAATAGCAGACCCCTACATTGCTCCACACATTAAGGCTGGGATAGAAACTTGTACATTCTTTTATCTTTTATATAGAGAGTATTTTTCTTTCATACTGACAACCAGTCCTTCAAGGAAGAACAACATAAACACACAATGGATGTAATAAAGGCTAAACTAAACTGAAGTCTTCACTAAAATATCTGCACAATCCTCTATGATGTCTTCACCATTTGGTGATGGTTTACCGTTCCACATAAATGAGGTGAGAGCACTATCCAGCCTACGAAAAAATTAGTTGGGAATAAACACTGGGATGCACTGAATCAGATAGGTAAACTTAGGCAGCACATTCATTTTGATAGAATTTATTCGACCTGTGACTGATAATGGGAGTGAGGTCCAACGCTTTAAATCCTGTTCAACTCGCTCCAATAAATGGGGAAAGTTTTCAGTAAAAAGTTTAGGAAAAGTATTAGTCACTCGTATACCAAGGTATGTAAATGAGTGGGAAACCTTAAATGGGAAAGAAGAGAAAGAGAACTCCCAGGTGGCATTGTTGATAGGAAACATCTGAAGAGTGTGGAATAAGTAATCCCACTCCACCCTGTCAAAAGCCTTTTCTGCATCGGGCGAGATCAAAACCTCATGCACCGATGAAGACATGGGATGGTAGAGGATGTTAAATAAACATCAGACATTAAAGATTGAGAATCTGTTTTTAATAAAGCCAGTTTGGTCAGTGGAAATTATACTAGGGAGAACTGTTTCTAATCGTGAAGCAAGAATTTTGGCAAAAATTTTTACATCAACATTCAAAAGAGAAATTGGCCGATATGAGCTACACATTTGGGAATATTTATCCTTTTTCAGAATTAAGGAAATTGTAGCTTCTCGCAGAGTTTGGGGAAGGCAGCCTAGATCAAATGATTCGTTGTACATATTTAGTAAAAGAGGTAATTGTCTAGAAAATTTATTTAAAAATTCAACCGGAAAGCCATCTGGGCCAGGGCTCTTACCACCTTGCATGGCTGAAATGGAATCGTGAACCTCATCTAATGAAATAGGGCTGTCCAGGAATTGTACAGCATCAGTACTGATGCAGGGTAATGAAAGATCTTTGAAAAAATTGTGAAAGTCCTCATAATCAGAGGTTTGTTCAGAAGAATATAGTAACCGATAAAATTCCAAAAATGAATTATTGATTTCATAATAATCTGACAATAGAGTATTGTGTACTTTAATAGCTGGGATGATATTGGAAGCAGAGGATTGTCTAAGCTGATGGACTAAGAGCCTGTTTGCCTTCTCTCCATACTCATAAAAAGCATGCCTTCATTTAATCAGCATCTCCTCAGTGGCAACAGTAGAGAGTGTCAAAATCAGTTTTTAGGAGAAGACATTCTTTAAGTATGCTGGGTGAAGGATTATTTACATATTGATTTTCTAAATGAGAGATACGATCTGTCAGATCTGCCATAGATCTCCTCTGTTTGTTCTTTTCAAATAACATATAAGATATAATTTGTCCTCTAATATGGGCTTTGAATGTTTCCCAGAGGATGCTATGTGTTATATCTGGGGTAGCATTCATGCTGATAAAAAAAGTCTATTTGAGAAGAAATAGTCTGGACAAAGTCTTCAATAGTTATCAGGCGAACATTCAGCCTCCAGAGTGGGCATTGCATGTACCTACACTCAAACCTCTGGCCTAAAGTAAGAGGAGAATGATCTGAAATAACAATTGCATTATAAGTACAATGTTGAACCAAAGGTAAGAGCTTGTTGTCAATTAAAAAGTAATCAATGTGAGAAAAAGACTGATGAACATGGGAAAAGAAGGAATAACCACACATAAATGGGTTCAAAAATCACCAAACATCTGTAACAGCATAATCATTAAGAAAATAATTTATTATTTTTGCTGACTTCGAGAGGGTTGTTCCACTTTGAGAAGCTCTGTCAAGTTGGAGATTTAGGCAAAGATTGAAATCTCCCCCTATAATCAAATAACTAGAATGTAAATTTGGTAAGACAGAGAGGAACTTAATAAAATAATTATCATCATCAAAATTAGGTGCATAGATATTAGCCAATACCACAGGGGTATTAAACAGCAGCCCAGATACTATGATGTATCTACGATTACGGTCAGCCAGCACATCTGAGGGGTTAAAAGAAATATCTTTATGAATAAGGATAGCAACTCCCCTTGCTCTACTAGAAAATAATGAGTGAAAAGATTGTGAGACCCATCTTCTGCATAATTTAGTGTGATCAGAGACATTGAGATGTGTTTCCTGCAAAAAGACAACTTTAAGCTATCCAGATGAGTTATCACTTTAAGTTTAGAAGGACGACCTTTCACATTCCAGCTTACAAAATTAATTGCCCTGCTTATAGATATAAAGTTGAGAATAAAATACTGAAGATATGTACAGAGATATTAAAAATGAACAAAGAAAATGGATTGTGCAATATACAGTGCATCCGGAAAGTATTCACAGCGCTTCGCTTTTTCCACATTTTGTTATGTTACAGCCTTATTCCAAAATGGATTAAATTCATTATTTTCCTCAAAATTCTACAAACAATACCCCATAATGACAACGTGAAAGGAGTTTGTTTGAAATCTTTGCAAATTTATTACAAATAAAAAACGAAAAAAAGATCACATGTACATAAGTATTCACAGCCTTTGCTCAATACTTTGTTGAAGCATCTTTGGCACCAATTACAGCCTCAAGTCTTTAAGTATGATGCTACAAGCTTGGCACACCTATTTTTGGGCAGTTTCTCCCATTCTTCTCTGCAGGACCTCTCAAGCTCCATCAGGTTGGATGGGGAGCGTCGGTGCACAGCCATTTTCAGATCTCTCCAGAGATGTTCAATTGGGTTCAAGTCTGGGCTCTGGCTGGGCCACTCAAGGACATTCACAGAGTTGTCCCAGAGCCACTCCTTTGTTATCTTGGCTGTGTGCTTAGGGTCATTGTCTTGTTGGAAGATGAACCTTCACCCCAGTCTGAGGTCCAGAGCGCTCTGGATCAGGTTTTCATCAAGGATGTCTCTGTACATTGCTGCATTCATCTTTCCCTTGATCCTGACTAGTCTCCCAGTTCCTGCCGCTGAAAAACATCCCCACAGCATGATGCTGCCACCACCATGCTTCAATGTAGGGATGGTATTGGCCAGGTGATGAGCGGTGCCTGGTTTCCTCCAGACATGACGCTTGTCATTCAGGCCAAAGAGTTCAATCTTTGTTTCTCATGGTCTGAGAGTCCTTCAGGTGCCTTTTGGCAAACTCCAGGCAGGCTGTCATGTGCCTTATACTGAGGAGTGGCTTCCTTCTGGCCACTCTACCATATAGGCCTGATTGGTGGAGTGCTGCAGAGATGGTTGTTCTTCTGGAAGGTTCTCCTCTCTCCACAGAGAAACGCTGGAGCTCTTTCAGAGTGACCACCGGGTTCTTGGTCACCTTCCTGACTAAGGCCCTTCTCCCCCGATCGCTCAGTTTGGCCGGGCGGCCAGCTCTAGGAAGAGTCCTGGTGGTTCCAGACTTCTTCCATTTACGGATAATGGAGGTCACTGTGCTCATTGGGAACTTCAATGCTGCAGAAATTTTTCTGTACCCTTCCCCAGATCTGTGCCTCGATACAATCCTGTCTTGGAGGTCTACAGACAATTCCTTGGACTTCATGGCTTGGTTTGTGCTCTGACATGCACTGTTAACTGTGGGACCTTATATAGACAGGTGTGTGTCTTTCCAAATCATGTCCAATCAACTGAATTTACCACAGGTGGACTCCAATCAAGTTGTAGAAACATCTCAAGGATGATCAGTGGAAACAGGATGCACCTGAGCTCAATTTTGAGTGTCAGGGCAAAGGCTGTGAATACTTATGTACATGTGATGTGTTTTGTTTTTTTTAAATACATTTGCAAAGATTTCAAACAAACTTCTTTCACGTTGTCATTATGGGGTATTGTTTGTAAGATCAGGGAAGAGAAAGACAGGTTTTCCCTTGTAGGTCAGCCTTCCGTTTTGACGTGCCCTTTGGAGAATCTGTTCACCAATGTGGTAGAAATGGACCCTAATAATGAAGGGCCTGGGTGGTTGACCAGGTTTGGGCTTTGGCTGGAGTGACCTATGAGCTTGATCGAGTTCACCAGGTCGCAGAGAAAGTTGGAAACAAATTCCGTCGGACGGTTGCCCTCTTCTCCCTCGCCGATTCCGATCAGCCTGATGTTATTTCTCCTTGATCTGCTTTCGAGATCCTCGCACTTTAAAGACAGAGCACTAACCTCGGTCTGAAGTTTGACCACGGTAATTTCAAGGCGCACGAGAGTGTCACTCGCGGCCATCGCAGAGTCCTCAACGGCTCTCAGCCGCTCCTCCTGTGAACTGAGCGATTGCTGTTGAACAGCCGAAGTCAGCTCTTCTTTAACACCATTTATGTTTGATTGTAGACCACTAATTGCACTCTCAATCTTAACACAAATGTCATTTTTCATGGATTCTAGCGATTGTTTGAACATTTCAGCTGTGAGTGATTCCCCCTCATGAGTACCTCTCGAATCAGCCGAACTAGCCGTGTTAGCCCGCGTCTCTTTGCCGCCTCGTTTGCTGCCCAGAGCTGCCATAATACACACAATATCCACTAACTTTGTGCCAGTGTATGTTCATAAATCATACCACAGTCAATAAATGAAATAAGCTTCTAGGTCTGATTTTTATTTAGTTGAAATTTCACCTGCAAGGAGCTCACTAAAAACGCGTCCACATCGCGTTCGCACAACAGCGACAACCCCCCCCCCCCCCCCCCCCCCCACGTATTCTCCCCAGTTTGAACTGAGACAGACACTGTAGAATGGCCTGAACGCGCTAGCTTGTGAGGTGCACGCACCCACTATGGAGTCAAGATTTTTTTTTTGGCTGGGGGAGAGCGTGATCTTCGCCCAGTTCACATTGAGGCCCAAGGTGTTTAGATGCTGAAGCAGTAAGTCTCTGTTGGCATAACAGAGACTCTGATTGTGCCAGTAACAGCCAATCGTCGAGGTAGTTCAAGATGCGCAAGCTGCTCAGTTTCAGAGGGGCGAAAACCACTTTGATGCACTCTGTGTGAGGAGCCAGAGACAGTCTGAAGGGCAGGACTTTGAATTGATACGCTGTTCCCTTGAACGCAAATCTCAAAAACATCCTGTGATGATGTAAAATTTGGATATTAAAGCACGCATCCTTCAGGTCTATCAACGCAAACCAATCGTGTGGGAATATGTGTGATAAGAGCTGTTTCTGAGTAATCATTTTGAATGGCCGCTTTGTGAGTGCGTGATTTAAATGTCTCAGATCCAGGATCAGCCGAAGTCTGCTGTCTTTTTTTGGAACAAGAAAATAACGGCTGTAAAACCCTTTTTGTGCTAGACAATTTGACACAATCTCTGTCATGTTTTTCACGATGAGATTGTGTATTTCAGCTCGTAACACTGCCGCATCTTCGGGTGAAACCGTGGAAGACAGAACGCCATTGAAACGGGGTGGCCGGCGTGCAAATTGAATCATATAACCATGTTCGACGGTTTTTTTGCACCCATTCTGATGTACCCGTTAGGGCTCGCCACGCGTCCACATAATGGGACAGAGGGCAATTCGGTTTGTTTACCATATGATATAATGTGTCGCTCATGACTGGGAAGTGGTTGCGCATAATGTGTGTGCTTTGAAGAGGAAAAATGGCTCTGAGAATGTCTGAGCATCTCGTGCGTTTGCAACAAATGCTGTATTCGTTTTTGTACTTATTGCATTTTTTATTCATTTATTTGAGTGCAAGACACCGAAACAACATTTTGAACAATATTTTGAACAACAATATTCCTTTCACTACAAACAGTAGTGGGGAGATGGTGAGCAATGTTTTGTGTCTCCAATCAAGCCTTTTTTGGAGCAGACCCGGAAGGAACCATGGGCTCTGCTTTCCGCTTCAAAGGGTTGTGCCCGTCAGGAGCGCCTTTGCTGCACGTGCTGATACACAGGTGCCAGTGAGGCAGCAGGTATGGGGCTTTTAGTCAGGCACTGCCTCAAAACAGAGCAAGGGTTTACCGGCTGTGATATACTCCATTTGGGCATAAAGTGTCTCGTAGCCTGTGACTGCTGCTGAATCGCAACGTAACACTCAGCGACTTTATTCACAGAGCCGCTAAAGAGGCCGGCTGGAGAAACTGGAGCATCCAACAGAGTGGCTTTTTCCTTATCACTCATTTCTGTGAGGGTCAGCCATATATGTCGATCCAGAACTGCCATGTTTCCCATGGACTTGCCAATGGCCTGTGCAGTGACTTTCGTGGTATGCAGCGTTAAGTCTGTATAGGTGCGGAGCTCTTTGAGTGTCTCTGGATCGAAGCCATGCTCATCCATTTGCTTGAGGAGCTTGGCTTGAAATACAGTATATCCGGGAAGTATTCACAGCGCTTCACTTTTTCCACATTTTGTTATGTTACAGCCTTATTCCAAAATGAATTAAAGTCATTATTCTCCTCAAAATTCTACAAACAATACCCCATAATGACAACGTGAAAGAAGTTTGTTTTAAATCTTTGCAAATTTATTAAAAATAAAAAACGAAAAAAAAATCACAAGTACATAAGTATTCACAGCCTTTGCCATGACACTCAAAATTGAGCTCAGGTGCATCCTGTTTCCACTGATCATCCTTGAGATGTTTCTACAACTTGATTGGAGTCCACCTGTGGTAAATTCAGTTGATTGGACATGATTTGGAAAGACACACACCTGTCTATGTAAGGTCCCACAGTTAACAGTGCATGTCAGAGCACAAACCAAGCCATGAAGTCCAAGGAATTGTCTGTAGACCTCCGAGACAGGATTGTATTGAGGCACAGATCTGGGGAAGGGTACAGAAAAATGTTTGCAGCATTGAAGGTCCCAATGAGCACAGTGGCCTCCATCATCCGTAAATGGAAGAAGTTTGGAACCACCAGGACTCTTCCTAGAGCTGGCCGCCCGGCCAAACTGAGTGATCGGGGGAGAAGGGCCTTAGTCAGGGAGGTGACCAAGAACCCGATGGTCACAATGACAGAGCTCCAGCATTTCTCTGTGGAGAGAGGAGAACCTTCCAGAAGAACAACCATCTCTGCAGCACTCCACCAATCAGGCCTATATGGTAGAGTGGCCAGACGGAAGCCACTCCTCAGTATAAGGCACATGACAGCCTGCCTGGAGTTTGCCAAAAGGCACCTGAAGGACTCTCAGACCATGAGAAACAAAATTCTCTGGTCTGATGAAACAAAGATTGAACTCTTTGGCCTGAATGGCAAGTGTCATGTCTGGAGGAAACCAGGCACCGCTCATCACCTGGCCAATACCATCCCTACAGTGAAGCATGGTGGTGGCAGCATCATGCTGTGGGGATGTTTTTCTGTGGCAGGAACCGGGAGACTAGTCAGGATCGAGGGAAAGATGAATGCAGCAATGTACAGAGACATCCTTGATGAAAACCTGATCCAGAGCGCTCTGGACCTCAGAGTGGGGCGAAGGTTCATCTACCAACAGGACAACGACCCTAAGCACACAGCCAAGATAACAAAGGAGTGGCTACGGGACAACTCTGTGAATGTCCTTGAGTGGCCCAGCCAGAGCCCAGACTTGAACCCGATTGAACATCTCTGGAGAGATCTGAAAATGCTGAAAACGCTCCCCATCCAACCTGATGGAGCTTGAGAGGTCCTGCAAAGAAGAATGGGAGAAACTGCCCAAAAATAGATGTGCCAAGCTTGTTGCATTCATACTCAAAAAGACTTGAGGCTGTAATTGGTGCCAAAGGTGCTTCAACAAAGTATTGAGCAAAGGCTGTGAATGCTTATGTACATGTGATTTTATTTTATTTTTTTCCGTTTTTTATTTGTAATAAATTTGCAAAGATTTCAAACAAACTTCTTTCACGTTGTCATTATGGGGTATTGTTTGTTGAATTTTGAGGAAAATAATGAATTTAATCCTGTAACATAACAAAATGTGGAAAAAGTGAAGCGCTGTGAATACTTTCCGCATGCACTGTACCTGGAGCACCACCACTGCGTGGAGTGCTGATCCAGCTTGTCCTGCCACTGAGTAAGCTTTTCCCGCCAGTGCGGACGTTTGTCGACACGGTTTGGAAGGATGTATGGGGCCTGATTTTCACGGCCTGTTACTCGCTTGGCAGAGGTGTGACGCTTCCGCCTCCTCCACAGGGGGTAATTGGGCATAACTGTTTTCTTCCCCATGATCCACATTAAAGAGGATGGCGTCACTGCACGAGCGCGCAGAGAAGGGCGCGCATCAGAACTGGGGAAGAATGGGGCAGATTTGTGGGACGCTGCCGTTTGACGGTGTCCAGACTGCAGGAACCATTCATCGAGGTGAGACTGTTCAGGTTCCTCTGGGGGAGACCACTCAAGGTGAAGCTCTTCAACTGCCCTTGTAAGGACACGGAGCATCTCCCTGTCAGTGGCACGTGCACGTTCCTCTCCCTCGCTGGGGGGAGGGGCGGTAGCATCATCCACTGACCGCTCGCCTGATGCAGCGAGAGACATGTCTGCGTCATTATCATCCCCAGCTTAAGAACCGCTGCACGAGACAAGGCTGCATGCTCTTTCAGAAGGCTGGAGATCGTCTTGCACATAGTATATCGGAAAACATGTGCTTTGGAGAGATTGTGGGGCTCGCGGAGTGTGTGCTGCCATGAGGGCCACCTCAAAGTCATCCTGCCCTGCCGTGCCTCCTCGGGTATCACAGAAGAGGCGGGTGGGAGGGCACGTGATGAGCGAAGCGTCTTGAGACTCATGCCCTCACAGTGAGGGCAGTATGTCTCCATAAGAGCTGTCTCTGCGTGGGCGCAGCCCAGACAGTAAACGCAGCTCTCATGCTGATCTGATGGTGGGATGTGCCTCTCGCACAAGGAACACTTACAGAACGACATCTTTAGATATATAAATATATAAATCAATATATATTTATATTTACACTATAATGCCAAAAGTATTCGCTCACCTACCTTTAGATGCATATGAACTTAAGTGACATCCCATTCTTAATCCATAGGGTTTAATATGACGTCGGCCCACCCTTTGCAGCTATAACAGCTTCAACTATTCTGGGAAGGCTTTCCACAAGGTTTAGGAGTGTGTTTATGGGAATTTTTGACCATTCTTCCAGAAGCGCATTTGTGAGGTCAGACACTGATGTTGGATGAGAAAGACTGTGAGCCAGGCCCCGCTCAAATTCATCCCCAAGGTGCTCTATCGGGTTGAGGTCAGGACTCTGTGCAGGCCAGTCAAGTTCTTCCACACCAAACTCGCTCATCCATGTCTTTATGGACCTTGCTTTGTGCACTGGTGTGCAGTCATGTTGGAACAGGAAGGGGCCATCCCCAAACTGTTCCCACAAAGTTGGGAGCATGGAATTGTCCAAAATCTCTTGGTATGCTGAAGCATTCAGAGTTCCTTTCACTGAAACTAAGGGGCCAAGCCCAGCTCCTGAAAAACAACCCCACACCATAATCCCCCCTCCACCAAACTTCACAGTTGGCACAATGCAGTCAGACAAGTACCGTTCTCCTGGCAACCGCCAAACCCAGACTCGTCCATCAGATTGCTAGATGGAGAAGCATGATTCGTCACTCCAGAGAACGCGTCTCCACTGCTCTAGAGTCCAGTGGCGGCATGCTTTACACCACTGCATCCGACGCTTTGCATTGCACTTGGTGATGTATGGTTTGGATGCAGCTGCTCGGCCATGGAAACCCATTCCATGAAGCTCTCTACGAACTGTTCTTGAGCTAATCTGAAGGCCACATGAACTTTGGAGGTCTGTAGCGATTGACTCTGCAGAAAGTTGGCAACCTCTGCGCACTATGCGCCTCAGCATCCGCTGACCCCGCTCTGTCATTTTACGTGGCCTACCACTTCGTGGCTGAGTTGCTGTCATTTCCAATCGCTTCCACTTTGTTATAATACCACTGACAGTTGACTGTGGAATATTTAGTAGCGAGGAAATTTCACGACTGGACTTGTTGCACAGGTGGCATCCTATCACAGTAGCATGCTGGAATTCACTGAGCTCCTGAGAGTGGCCCATTCTTTCACAAATGTTTGTAGAAGCAGTCTGCATGCCTAGGTGCTTCATTTTATACACCTGTGGCCATGGAAGTGATTGGAACACCTGAATTCAATTATTTGGATGGGTGAGCGAATACTTTTGGCAATATAGTGTATATCACACAATATACAATCCACAATATTCAGTTGGTTCGTAAGGATACACAAACCCTGCCAAAGTGCTGCGGGGAATCAGGATGCTGAGGCACATTCACCAACGAAGCGTCAATCAGCGAGGAGGTGTGATGTTCACTGATGAGCACTGCAGGGGAGCGTTTTATAGCGGACAGTTTCGCGCCAAAACAGGCGGGGCTCAAACACTATAGCCAATATTAGAATATTGCCATTATTGTAGAAAGTTTCCAACTAGGTCGTGTAAGATGGCACTACCATATGCGTTAAACGCAATGTCAAAGGGAAGGGAAGGGAAACACAATTAGGTTCAGAGTCAGTGTTTCAGTATATGTGGACAATGTAGAAGGGCAGAACGATTAGTCGACGTTATCGACAACGTTGACAATAAATAAAAAAAAAACTATCAACAAAAATTTTCGTTGTCGAATATATGTTTGATCTCATATAACTTAACATGAGATCACATTCAACTCTTAATGATGATGCGTGAGAGCAGCACTGCAGCTTGCGCCTGACTGAGGAGAGGAAGAATTACACAGTTCACAGTCCAGATGCACTCTAAACTTTCACAGCTTCAGTTGATGTAGATCGCAATGTATGAGGGAATTATATGTCCCGATCTAAGGGGGAGAGATTGAAACTGCACCCGGCTGAGGCACACTCTGTCGCAGGGATGCTTATCCCTTGGTGACGAAACCAACCAACGCAGGTTGACGGTTGCTGGGGGGGATGGAGATGGAGATCATTGAATTAAAGGCTATAATTTGGGTCTGTTATTCACAGAAAGCAGACTGAAGATTTGGATAATAGCTGAAGATTTGGATAATAGCTAACAAATGTATGGATTAATTTTATTACTGTTTTGGTGCTTTTTGTGGGGTTTTTCATTTTATTTTTTTGTTTATTCTGAAAACTCCTTTTGTGTCCCATGGCAAACAAAAATAAAATTAAATGCTTAACAAATGATTAAAAGATTACAGTGTTTTTGTTTTACAAGTTTAGTCTTGGTTAAGGTTATATAATCCTTTAAAACGTTGTATAGGGCAGCAGAACTGAATGAAACTGTTAATTTTATATTATGTCAACTGTTTTAAATAAATGTGATGGCATTTAACTAATCTCATTGATTATAAATTAAAATAATTAACTGATTAATTCTATGAATTATTCAGTATTAATCAAATCAAACAGTACACATAAAAATTTGTACGTTTCTATGGGTGTTAATACGTAAAATGATGACATATGGATGCTGTCAGTACGTCAGGAGGAGGGCGGGGCGGGGCTGGGCCGTGACTGCACGGGGGATAAGGGCAGCTGGATGCTGCAGTTCAAGAGAGAGCACGAACTCCAACGTTTACTGAGCATTTCCATGAACAGACTGAGTGTTTAAAATCTTTTCTTTTGTTATCTGATTGAGTGTTGAATCTACGTTAACAGACTGTGTACAGAACCTGAGGTAGAAAAAATAAAAAGTGTTGCCTGCACTGCTTTGTTGCCTCCTGACTCCTCCATTCCCCAAGAGAGCAGAACTTGTTACATTGGTCCCCAAAACCCAGGAAGGAGGAGGGATGCGCTGTCGTGGAGTCCTTGCCACTGCCATCTGCCCAAAGGGGCGGCCGTCCACCGGGGGACAGAGGAGTTGCTGCCGTGTATGTGTTTATGTTTTTGTCTTTGTTTTAATTTTACATTAAATATTACTTTGACTGTTTAGCCGGTTCCCGCCGCCTCCTTTCCCATTTTAACCCCCCTGCTACAGCCAGTATTGTATGTTTCAGTGTCTATGCAAACATAAGAGAATGTATGTTTGCTTGAACCAAACTTTACGATAGAATACATATGAATTCTCATGAGATTACGTTGATAAATCCAGTGATTTACAGCATACAGATAAACTCTAATAACCAGTGAGTCTCTCATAAACAAACTTAATCTATCTGTCTTCCTCTGTTCTCCATTACTCCTTTAGGGATGGGAATCGTAAGGAATTTAATGATTCTGGTTCAGATTCAAATTGTACATAAAGATCATGGTTCCTTAATGATTACATTATTTTTTTTTTTTACTTTAGTACTTTTTGAAGAGTATGAAAATGGTCCTACGGACATGACTAATGATGAAAGTAGTGTCTTGCATTTCAGTAAGTCAAGAACCATTAAGACTTGTTCATAGTTGATTCAAACCAATTACATCAGTTTGAGACTTTTTGACCAATTCATTCAAAATAACGGCTTCATAGGAGCCAATAGTTCACAGTTGGTGGTCGCGTTGTTTGTTGTTGTGTACAACCAGCAAAGACATTGCAATAGGAAGTATTAAACTAAATGGATCTGGTTCCGGTTAAGATCTTGATCTGATTGCCAAGTTTTGGTTCTGAGTTTGTGCATATGATCATTTGCACCTAAATTTAAAAGGAGTTCATGGAATTGTTTGGTTGATTCAAGAGGCTGTTTTGGGGCAGACACTGATGTCACACTTAGAGGGATAGTTCACCCAAAAATGAAAATTCTCTCATTATTTACTCACCCTCATGATATCCTTGATGTGTATGACTTTCTTCACCAGAACACTTCTGAAGAAAAATGTCTTAGCTCAATAGGTCCTTAAAATGCAAGTGAATGGCGATTTCTCTTTTTAAGCTCCAAAAATCACAGACAGTCAGCATAAACTTCATACATATGACACCAGTTGTTAAATTAATCTCTTCTAAAGCGACATGATCACTTTTGGTGCGAAAAAGATATGTTGGGATGGTGTTCTTCGGCTTGCAAGCCTCACTCTTTTTCCTCTAAACATAATGATCATCATTATGGCCAAAAAGTTCCATTCTTTTTTCATTAGACCAGAGGACATTTCTACAAAAAGTAAGATCTTTGTCCCCATGTGCACTTGCAAACTGTAGTGTGGATATTTTATGGCAGTTTTGGAGCAGTGGCTTCTTCCTCGCTGAGTAGTCTTTCAGGTTATTATGATATAGGACTCGTTTTACTGTGGATATAGATACTTGCCTACCTGTTTCCTCCAGCATCTTCACAAGGTCCTTTGCTGTTGTTATGGGATTGATTTGCACTTTTTGCACCAAACTATCTTGATCTCTAGGAGACAGAATGGTATGATGGCTGTGTGGTCCCATGGTGTTTATACTTCCATACTGTTGTTTGTATAGATGAACGTGGTACCTTCAGGCATTTGGAAATTGCTCCCAATGATGAACCAGACTTATGGTCCACAATTTATTCTGAGGTCTTGGCTGATTTCTTTTGATTTTCCCATGATGTCAAGCAAAGAGGCACTGAGTTTGAAGGTAGGCCTTAAAATACATCCACAGGTACACCTCCAATTCAGTACACCTCCTATCAGAAGCTAATTGTCTAAAGGCAGACATAAGCTGTTTAAAGGCATAGTTAACTTTGTATATGTAAACTCCTGACCCACTGGAATTGTGATATAGTCAATTAAAATTGAAACAATCTGTCTGTAAACAATTGTTGGAAAAATGACTCGTGTCATGCACAAAGTAGATGTCCTAAACTATTTGTCAAAACTATAGTTTGCTAATATTAAATCTGTGGAGTGGTTAAAAAATGAGTTTTAATGACTTCAACCTAAGTGTATGTAAACTTCTGACTTCAACTGTATGTATGATTGTTCATGTAGAGAAATTTTTCAAAAACATGTTAAACTTTTTAACAACTCAAATATTTAAAGATTTTTTACCTTTCATGGTAATTATGAATGAAAGACATTTCAAAATGGCTTGGACTTCATAGTTTTACACTTGTGCTCATCTTCTAACAACTTCAGAAGAGACTTCAGAAAACATGATGACGTTTCCGGTAAGGGAACTTAGTGAGCAGCGATGCTCCCTGGTTTTTACGGTGCATTGTGGGATTATTTAGGGAGCAAACGTTTCAGTGCACTGGAAGGATTTTGCAATTGAGAGTGTAAATGGCCGACTCCCTGATCTTTTGTTATGATTTATCATTTTTATTTTTCCAACCAGCAATTCAGTATATTATCATTTTACAAACATAAACGTTATATCAAACTCCCTCCCCCCTACCCCACCCTAGGGGTGGGGGCCCTCTCAGGAGGAAGGGACGAGTGAGCCAGATGTCTCAGGCTAAAAGCATAATAATAAAACAAAAGTTTAGGGAGCCCCGGTCCACCTCTATCAACTGGCTGTTGTAACTTATCCATATGCAAACGAGGATGCTTACTATTCCAAAGAAAGGAGCTTGTTAACCTATCAAACTGCTTAAAATATTTCAGTGGATTTTCTACTTGAATCGATTGAAGTAGATAGTTACTTTTTGGAAAGGAGTTCATTTTGAGAACATTTACTTTTCCCAAAAGAGACAAATTAAGCGACGACCACCTCCCTGCATCATTTGAAATTTTCTGTAACAGAGGCTCAAAATTAACTCTCACTAAGTAAGTTTTGGAGGAAAAAGAATACCAAGATAGGGTACACCCTGTATTGGCCACTGAAATGGGGCAGGTTGAAAAAAAGAAGTTGGGCAATAAGCTGTCAAAGGGAGAGCTTCAGATTTAGACCAATTAATATTATTACCTGACAATTTTGAAAATGAATTTATAATCTCTAACAAACATGACACTGATTTTTGCGGCTCAGAAACAAACAGCAGTATGTCATCTGCATAAAGCATCAATTAATGAACTGATCCCCCTACTGAAACCCCAGAAAAATCCCTGCTTGCTCTTATAGCGGCAGCCAATGGTTCTATAGCCAAACAAAACAGCAGCGGGGATAATGGAGATTCTTGAAGAGTCCCCCGTGCCAGGGTAAATTAAGAGGAGATTTGTCCATTAGTATGCACTGCCGCTTTGGGATGCGTGTACAGTAGGCATATCCATATTATAAAAACACTCCCAAACCCAAAAGTCTCTAACAGAACAAACAAATACCCCACTCCACATGATCAAAAGCTATTTCTGCATCCAGTGAGACCGCTGCCACTGGAGAATATGTGTCGGTCACTGACCACGTACTATTAATAAATCTTCTAATATTGTCTGCCCCACTTCTTCTGTAAATAAAACAAACCTGATCAACGTGAACTAAAGAAGTAATTACACTGCCTAGCCTATTTGCCAAGACTTTAGAAAGAACTTTTGCATCTACCAGAATCAAAGCTATCGCAGTTACTCTTACACTCACATGGATTCTTGTCATTTTTAAGAATAAGAGTGATTAAAGCCTGTGATAACATGGATGGTAACTCTCCTTTCTCCAGTGCCTCATTGTACATATCAAGCAGTAATGGTGACACCTCAGCAGAATAACACTTAAAAAACTCTGCAATAAAGCCATCCGGTTCCAGAGACTTAGAGGAGGGCAAGGTCCTAATCACTTCATCAATTTCGTCTAATGTTATTGGGGAATCTAGTTCCCGTTTCTGCTCATCTGTCAATTTAAGTAAATTGAACAAATCCAAAAAGTCACAGGTGGATGTATACAAGTCAATATAGAATTTTTTAAAAACATCATTAATATCTTCTGACTGAGTAACAACCACTCCTTCATCAGTCTGAATAGCAGGAATTAAAGTGGACATCTCTCTACATTTAATATTGCTTGCCAGAAGCTTACCCATTTTGTCACCAGATTCCAAAAATCTCTGCCTTGCCCTAAACAGCCCAAACTCAACCTTCTTGGATAGTATAGCATTGTACTTATATTTTAATTGTGTTAAATCTCTCAGTCCCTCAAGTGTGATTTTCTTATTTATTTATTTATTTTTTTCATCTCCAATTCACCCATTCTGATATCTCTTTACAGGTCAGCTAGATCTCTAATGTTACATTTTTTAATATATGATGCATATTGAATAATATAGCCCCTTAAAACTGCCTTCAAAGCCTCCCAAGCCACTCCTGCCAAGGACACAGATGCAAGGTTTGTCTCCTTTTAAATCTTTATTTGAGTTCTCAAAGCCTCCTTGAACTCAGGGCTCTGTAGATAGGAAGAATTAAATCTCCATCTATAGGACTGTTTTCTGTCTATTTGTGGAATCATTTCAAAACATACCCAGGCATGATCTGATATAATAATGGTACCAATAGCACAAGCACATGAAGCAGAGCAAGTAACAAGAGATTTTGATATCAAATAATAGTCAATTCTAGAATAAATCTTATGTGGTGATGAATAGAATGTATAATCCCTCCCAGCTGGGTTTAAAAGCTGCCATATATCTACTAACCCTAAAGCCTTATACATATCTTTTCATTTTAAACTAGCTTTGGGGGTTTTACCCTTCATTACACTGCTCCAATCAAGCACTGGGTCCAACACCAGATTTAAATCTCCATCTAAGATAATATCATACTCTCCAGCTGCAAGTAGCATATCCTCCAAACGTACAAAGAAAGCAGGGTCATCCCCATTCGGTGCATAAACATTAGCCAATATTATATTCTGCCCCTCCATTTCTGCCACTAAAATAAGAATTCTCCCTTCTTTATCTTTCAGTTGCTTGATGCATTTAAAATGTAAATGTTTGTTCACAAGTGTTATAACACGACTACTCTTACTAGTACCAACACTGTAAATCACCCTTCCAACCCAAGCCCTGACCATCTTTTCTGCTTCCCTCTGGGACGGTGTGTTTCTTGCAGAAACGCAACATCACACTTTTCAGCCCTTAGTTTAGCCATTACCTTTCTTTTTAAAATTTTATGGCCTAACCCATTAACATTCCATGTGGTGAGACGTAAAAACCTAAGTCCATACCATGTCAGTTTTCAAAAAGCATAATAATAAAAAATGAGCAATCAAAACTAGAGATGTACTAATGATAACATTTTGACACTGACATCCCAACCCCTTTCTTAAAGAAACAAACTGTGCTTGAACAAGAATAGTGCACACAGCTGTCCAGTCATTACACATAAATTATCATTCAACAAAAACTTGATGGTCCATGACTCGCAGGTTAACGGACTGCAAAATCTTTCACACCATCGCCGCCCAGTATTAGCATTACAGTCCATGTGCACAATCATCGAAACCATTAACATACGAACAAGATCTCTGTCGATAACAGAACCAGCAATGAGTGTTACATTTGAATTCATGAATTTTCTCAAGTCATGGAAAATAATAATGTCACCCTTTAATAATTAATCAAGTCACTGTTCCTCAAGTCACTGTTCCATCTCTGTGACATACTTCAGAGCTTCCTTCGGGCAGACGAAGTGCTTGAATCCTTCGCTAGTCTCCAACCTTGAGCATACATTTTTATAAAATTATACAAATTATATATATGCAGGGCTTTTCGCCATTCTCTGTACTTCTACCGTATAAGTTGCATCTTTCTTGTAAAGTCAGGGAAAATCTGTATACGCTTGCCATCGTAATGCAGCTCCCCTTTCTCCCGTGCAGCTCGCAGCACAAAATCACAATCTCCTGATCTGAGAAATCTCACCAGAATTGGTCTTGGTCTGTCTGTGGGATTGGGTCGATGACCAAGAATTCTGTGTGCCCACTCTTTCTCAAGCTGTCGCCCCGCCATGTCGATTAGCGTAGAAATAAATTCCCCCATGAACTTAATTATGCTTCCGGCTTTCCTTTCCCTCAGGGACGCCAATAAAGCGAAGATTGTTGCATTGACTCCTATTCTCCATGTCCTCCACTTTATCTATCAACTGTTCAACCTCACTTTTAGTCGCTGGCTGGTGCGCTAGAAATTCCCCCTCTGCTTCCTCGAGGAATTCCACTCGCTTTTTGACATCATCAATTCTCGTGATCAGAGCAGATAATTTGGTCTCCCCAGAAGTTGTAGTTCGATGAATATCTTCGATGCCCCCCATATCATCCGATATTTTCTTCAACATGATATATATATATATTTGCTATGTCTTGCGACACATCAGTCTCTGTGTCTGGCTTTGTGGTTGAGAAGCACTTTCGCCATCTTTAGGCAACTCAGAACCCTGTGATCTTAAGTGCCATCTTTCTCCTCGCATCATGTGACTCCTCGCTGACTCCCTGATCAGTGCCCTACTGAACTAGGGAGCTGATTGAGATGCACCCATGTCTTTGCACAGCTGTTTTGAAATTATCTTTCAAAGTGTGCTGGGCCTTATTATTCTCCTTTTTGTCACTGCTGTTGGGCTTCACATTACACAGTCTTGCTCAGGCAGAAAACAATACAGAAAGCTCCAACACCTTTTCATTTGGACAGAGTATACCCTGGTTCATTGTTCACACCTTGCAATACATGGTAAACAAACACATATCCGCTTGTATATGAGTCCTACGACATATTGGTGTTTCTAGGTGCTTTTCCCATGCCTTTCAAATGGGATTCAGAATGTGTATTATTGAATTGGATACACATACAGTGTAATTGTATAACTTGCCCTGAAGCTTAGTTACTAGCTCGATCAATCGCGCTTTCTCTGTCATGCATAAAAACACTCTCACGCTTACTCATATTCACTCTTCTGATTTTTCCACACGTGTGTTTGCACTTTTGCATACCCACAGATCACTCAATTTCTGCAGTACTCGTACTTTATGTTCAGCAGCCGAAGGATCATCAGTAGAAATGTCTAAGGCTCTCAGTCTGTCTGTGAAGGGAGGTTCATACATACAGCAATTTGGAGCAACAAAGGGAATGGAAGTCATTCATTTTCAGTGATTTCCCCCTTTCACATCCACAGCGATTTTATTGCTGGAGGTATTATTTATGAGCTCAACAGTTGCATAGCCTATAGTCGCTGTTGCTCATGTTGCCAAAAATAGTCAACTCTTATTCAGTAATTTTACATGCACATTAAAAAGTTTTATTTCAGTCATACTAAAACAATATTTTGGCATTTAAGACTGACTGAAATCGTTCTGGTCCGATTTTTGTGAAGTTGGACATCTGGATATGCAATTGCAGCACAGCTTCGAGCAACTACAATTGGCATTAGCAGTTGCATATACTCCAAACGAGGTGATGAACAACATAGTTGAATATTCATTACATTACATTTTTATGCATTTGGCAGACGCTTTTATCAAAGCGACTTACAGTGCCCTTATTACAGGGACAATCACCCTGGAGCAACCTGGAATTAATGCCTTGTTGAAGGATACAGTGGTGGTGGCTGTGGTGATCGAACCAACAACTTCTGTTTACCAGTTCAGTGGTTTAATCCAATACACCACCCTAACATATATTTTTTTTAAAGTCGCCAAAAAGCTGGAAGCGGGCTTTATTCAAAGCCCGAACAGATCAATTACAGGGCAAAGAAGATGAATGGAAAAAGAGGCAATAATCCAGTCATGTGCCCACACACAGAAATTTTGGAGCAGCTTCACTTTAAATTTTTTTGTTGAACACCAAATATTAGTGTGACGAGGAGGAGGGCGTGACCGGGGTGCTGAATCAGCTGATCAGTGGGAGAGCGTGATAAAGGGCAGCTGCATGTGTGTCTGTGTTTGTTGATGTTTTATGTTGTTTTAAGTTCATTTATATCATTAAACCTTTATGTTGACTGTTCAGCCAGTTCCCGCCGCCTCCTTGCCCGACCTTTAACTGTTACAGTGGTGCCAAAACTTGGGAAGGAGGAGGGATGCACTGTCGCGGAGTCCTCGCCGCTGCCATCCGCCAGGGGAGCAGCCACGGCTGTCTGCCTGGGGACAGAGGGGTCGCTGCCGGCCGCCGAGAGCTGGAGGAACTGTGGCTGTCTGCTGAGAAGGGGAGGACTCGCTGCCGTCCGCCGGGGGAGGACCGAGCTGGCGTCCGCCAGAGGGCAGAGGAGCGGTTGAGGACCGGGCGACAGCGCCGAGCAAGTTCTCTCTCTCTCCTCTCTCTCTCTCTCTTTGTGTCTTCGCTCACCCTTTCCCTCTCCCCACTCCTCCCCTCGTCTCTCCCCCAGGTTCGCAGGAGGTGGGGTGGACCACCAGCTGACAGAACAGCTGGAAGGGCAGCGTCTCCCCTCCAGAGATGGGGGTAGTTAGTCAGACCGGTGGCGCCCCGGCCTGAATCAGGCAGGGGAGGAGTGTGGCGAGGAGGAGGGCGTGAACGGTCCGTTATGGAGCACGGCCGGTGCTGAATCAGCTGATCAGCGGGAGAGCGAAATAAAGGGCAGCCGGAGTTGCCAGTTCAGGAGAGAGAGACTGACTTTCACATGGCCGTCTGTGTTTGTTTATGTTTGTTTTATGTTGAGTTTTATCATTAAACATTGTTTACTGTTCAGCTGGTTCCCGCCGCCTCCTTGCCCGTCCTTTACCTGTTACAATTAGATTGAAAAAGAATGACTTCAGGTCGCTGTGTTGCTGTATATCGGTTAACAGTGGGGGGCAGTGGTAGCTCAGCGGTTAAGGCTCTGGGTTCTGATCAGAAGGTCGGGGGTTCAAGATGCCACTGTTGGGCCCTTGAGCAAGGCCCTTGACCCTATCTGCTCCAGGGGCGCTGTATCATGGCTGACCCTGCACTCTGACCCCAGCCTAGCTGGGATATGTGAAAAAAGAAGAATTTCACTGTATATGTGCAAATGTATAATGTGTGATAAATAAAGAAAATTATTATAAAATTATAAATTATAATTATATCGCTGTCAGTGTGAACGGCCTTAGAAATTCTGGCACCATCATTGATACCAATCACTGGTGATGCAACAAATTTGAGAAAATGTAACTATGCATATAAGCGGTGATGTGGCATGGCATGGGTTTCCATACAGACAACCTCTGGTCTATTACATCCCAATATCTCTCTGTTTTAAAGGAATGTTCCGGGTTCAATATAAGTTAAGGTCATTCGACAGCATTTGTGGCATTATGTTCATTACCACAAAAATGTATTTCAACTCATCCCTCCTCTTCAAAAAAAAGCAAATATTGAGGTTACAGAAAGGCACTTACAATGGAAGTGAATGTGGCCAGTGTTTGGAGGGTTTAAACAGAAATGTGAAGCTTATAATTTTATAAAAGCACAAATTAATTCTTCTGTTAAAACTTGTGTATTATCTGAGCTGTAAAGTTGTTTATATTGACATGTTTACAGTCGTTTTAGGGTTTGTTGACATTACATTGTCATGGTAACTAAGTTGTTTTAACTCTACGCAGAAAAGGTTAATAAGTGATTTTTTTCACACTAAAATCATGTTGACATTCATATTGTCTTGTGGCTATACTTTTGAAACAGTGAGTATTTTAACATTCAAAAATCAGCCCCCATTCACTTCCAATGTAAGTGCCTCACTGTAAACCAGATTTTATTTTTTTTAAGGCAAGTCAACATTCATTTTTGTGGTAATCAATATTATTGTGAGTAATTTTAAGATTGTGCTTAACTTGAATTGAACCCGGAATGTTCCTTGAAGTTTCAGTAATCTTCACCTTTTCAGCACTTTATTAGTTTTTTCTTTCTTTCTTTCTTTCTTTCTTTCCTCACCCACCCTTCCTTTCTGTCTGTCTTTCTTGTTTTCTTTCATTCTGTCAGCTGCTGTGTCCTGTTTTTTCTCACCATCACACACAGCCTTCTAGCGTCTTTGCCACTCCATTCTCTCACACTTATAACATAATACAAGCTAATATCTGTGTGACACACACACACAGTAACGAGCTTAAAGGTGACACCCTGTCTGCTAGAATAACAAAACTCGGACAAAATAATGTGGTCTCTGTGGCTACAACAAAAAATAAAAAGCATGTGAGAGCTTATTGCTCCGGGATGTGCTTTAGTCAACACTGACAGCAACATGCCTGTGTGGCCTCAAAATGCAACTAAAGCAAAATCTATTCAGGCTGCCGCTCGCTGCTTAAATTGATGCTCTAAATGTGCCGCACTGATGTGAATGTTTATTTACAACAAGCATCACTCCCTCCTACTGAGCCGCTCTTGTATCCAAGGGTAAAGCTCCTCTCTTTAAAAAAATAACGGAAGCCCTCACCCACCCAACATCATCCTCTGTAGACCTCATAAATGTTAATCACAATTTCTCCACTAGACTCTTTTCCTGAAAATTCGTTTGACTCAATTGCTTTTTGTGTTGCTGGTAAAATATACTTGAAAGCCTACATTGAATTTCTCTCTCTATTGTATGTGTATATTTGAGTGTAAGTAGCTTGTGTTTTTTCTGAGTGTAAAGGACAGTACAGGCAGATTGTCTGAGCTCCGGAGCACAGCCCGACCAGAGCCTGATTACAGCTTACCAAAGTCATTTTCTAAATAGCTCACTTCCACTCCACTTTCCTCCCTCTATCCTTTCTTCTCCCATATACTCCCTCCTTCGATCCTCCCATGCAAACAAAGAAAGAGAAAAGAGACTTTTATCAGATGTGGTTTGACCTAAACCTCCCTAGCAGCTTGAATCCAAACTCACTTTCACCCTTCATCTGTATGGATGGGATGGTGTGTGTAATATATTTTTCCCTCCAGCTCTGATATGACAAAGGTGCGTGTGTTCTTTAACTTTGTACATTTTCACTATTGACTGTTCTGATAGGACTTCTGTCATACAGTTGTGGTTGTAGACTGTATAGGACTCAGTTGTGTTTTGTTGCCAGTGTTTCCTGGGAACTTTTGGCAGTGGAGCAACCCCTTTCTGAATCTGTAGCCCTGTGGCAAAACAATTTTATATTTTAACCAAATTGAGAGCTTGCTGTCTGGATTGAATGAGACAAGAGACTGCATAGTGAAATAATTAAAAGAAACATATTATACAAAATAATTTTCATTGTGTTGTAAATGCTGGTTGCATAACGATTAGGGATGTGTCATGCTCATCTTGGTGTCTTCAGCAAATTAAAAAAACATTTCACCTAATTATTTGCCTAACTTCATCTTTATAGACTTATATATATCTTATTTTTTTATAGGATTTGTCATTTCTGTTATATCAAAACAAATCAAATCCCTTTATTGTCACTCCACCATATACACAAGTGCAACAGTTGGTGAAAGTCTTGGGTGTGGTTCCAAGCAACATAGCAGTATGACAATTACAATAAACATCTGATTTACACACAACACTGTTTACACATCTGTTACACAACACAGTATACACGTAATAATATTAAATATACAGTATACATATATATATATATATATATATATATATATATATATATATATATATATATATATATATATATATATATATACACACAGGATACACAAAATAAGACTGTATACAATAAAAATACACTGTCGTCGTCCCCCCCCCGTTTCATCATTGTCAATGATCAGACCTACTACTGTCGTATCATCCGCAAACCTAATGATGGCATTGGACAGTCATGTGTGTACAGGGAATACAAGAGTGGGCTGAGAACACAGCCCTGCGGGGCTCCAGTGTTGAGGGTCAGTGATGAGAAGATGTTGCTGTCCATTCTAACCACCTGGCGTCTGCTTGACACGAAGTCCAGGATCCAGCTGCACAGCGAGCTGTTTAAGCCCAGAGCCCGGAGTTTCACATCAAGCTTGGAGGGCACTATAGTGCTGAATGCTGAGCTGTAGTCTACAAGCAGCATTCTCACATAAGTGTTCCTTTTTTCCAGGTGGGAGAGAGCAGTGTGTAGTGTAGATGCAATGGCATCATCAGTGGAGCGGTAAGCAAACTGCAGTGAGTCCAGTAAGGCAGGCAGCACAGAGCAGATGTAATCTCTGATTATCCTCTCAAAGCATTTGCTGATGATGGGGGTCAGAGCAACAGGACGCCAGTCATTTAAGCAAGTGATTTTGGATTGCTTTTGTACAGGCACAATGGTGGACATTTTAAAGCATGTGGGGACCACAGACAAGGAGAGGGAAAGGTTGAAAATGTCCATTTAAAAACACCAGCCAGTTGGTTCGTTCACCCTCTAATGATGCGGCCCGGAATGCCGTCTGGACCTGCAGCTTTACAGATATTCACCATGAGAAGGATCGGGTTACATCCGCTAGAGAGATGGAGAGTGAACTAATCTCTATAGCTTCGGCCACGGGAGCTCTCTCCGCGAGGGTGGTGTTATTTCCCTCGAAACGAGCATAAAAAGTATTAAGCTCATCTGGGAGAGAGGCAGCGGTGTTCAGCACTCATAATACAGTTAAGCAAGCAGTGCATCCTGCTAGAGGAGAAATCAAAGAGTCTGGACAAGAGGTACAGATTAATGACATCATCAATGGAGAGTGATGGAGTGATAGAATGAAGAAGGAGAGTTGGGGAATGAAAACTAGGTCTCGCCTTTCAACAGGTATAGATGAGAATGAGAAACTGAATATGTTTGTATAAAGCTCTGCTGTTTCATTGTGTATTTGTGTATTTAATTAGCTGCATTCATGACCTTTCACTACATTCTAAGGCTAAGTCTACATTAATCCGGATACATTTGAAAATGGCGTTTTTGAAATGCTCTCCATCCACACTGCCGTTTTCAAGCGTTTTCCAAAAGTTGTTTGTCCACACTGAAATGTATGAAAATGCTTAAATCCCCTTACTGCGAATGCGAAAATTCACA
>NC_059347.1:28765000-28912500 GCF_019703515.2 Myxocyprinus asiaticus
AGGGTCAAGGGCCTTGCTCAAGGGCCCAACAGTGGCATCTTGGCGGTGCTGGGGCTCGAACCCCCGACCTTCTGATCAGTAACCCAGAGCCTTAACCACTGAGCTACCACTGCCCACGGCTGTATGCTTACTTTAAGTTAGCAGCAGAGGTGGAAATTAACGGATTACAGCTACTCTCGTTACAGTACTTGAGTAATTTTTTTTTTACATTGATTAATAGTGAAGTATTCAACTTCGCTACAATTATTTTTCACCACAATTACAAAGTACCAAAAAAATACATAATATTTATGAATTTTTGGGAAGAAGAAAGTTGTAAGCGCTAAATCTGTTTATAAACTAAAACGTGCTGTGTGCGGCACAAGCCTGCAGGGCACAGCAGCTCTCATAAACTGCTGCCAGTGTCCTCTCTTCTCTAGCTTCTCCAAGACTTTCTGCCCAGTCACTATACAAGAACTGTAATACGATGATTTTCTGTATATTTTATTCTGGAAAGGAGCCGTTCATTCAGGTATGAGGGAACCATCTGAACACGTTTAACTACTAATCAGACTTCACTTGTTTTTAAGGTAGGCAGTGTTTTAACTGTGTCAAACATTAACACAATGTAGTTTGACATATATGTGGGGATATCTTGTTTACTTGCTACTATATGTCTAAAACAAACTTTTTAAATACCTTAGAAAGATACAATGCCAATAGTGTCGGAAATTAACAGGGACACGGAGCAAAAATGCCACCGAAATTGACAAGAATATCTCCGAAATTCAAAATATGGGGGCAAAAAATGCCCACGCAATGAATTTCCATGTTTTATTAATAATATCTGATATAATTACAGTTACATAGGCCTACATTGCAATCTTCTTTTGACTTTTCACTGAAAATAATTTTTTTTCTCGCCGTCCAGTTCCTCGCACCATCTCACACACAGACGGGTCCGCTTCTGTCAATCCGCATCAGTTCGGTATTGTACTCCTGTGTTTCATTCCGTGACCGTTCGCTCCTCTTGTTCAAAATAAACTGTTCTAGTGGGTAACACTCTCGCTCAAGGTTCTGTAAGGTACTTAACCTGCCTAGAGGCCGTTAGAGGCCAAAAGTGCGCAAGGGATGGATGTTATATAAAGAATGTTATATAATCACAAAACATAATGTAACCAAATGCTACCATTTACTTAATAATAATATCTCAATATGTTAAATAACCATAATGTTAATTAAGACTTTATTATTACAACTGTAATACAATATGTTTATTTTTGCCTTATTTTATTCAGTTGTCATATAGGAGTTGATAACAGTTTGCTTAATAATCTCATTCCATATCTGGATAATTGGTGCAATATCATAGAGGATAAATTTCCTCTATGATATTGCATTATATTAGTTTTGTACAGTATGTTAACTTAATAGCCAAAATACTTGAACATACGTGAATGAGAATAAACCTAAAATAGGAATGTGTTTCAGTCTCAATGCACATTATGTAGTTTAGAGTCAATTTAGAGACATTTCTAATGGCTATTCCTATTTAAATAAAAGTTGTATTCTTAAGATTTTCTGTTTGTCCAAGAATCCTCTTGCAGCAATGCAGGTCTTTGGCATTTAGAAGCTGCTAGTTTAGGACCTGTGAGGAGTCTGTTTCTCAAACTAGAGACTGTGATTTACTTGTATTTTTGTTGTGCATCTGGCCGTCCACTTCCCTCTCTATTCAGGTTAGAGATTCATTTTTTCAAAACAGTAATGCATGGAATAGCCTTGATCTCTCTAAAACAATAGACTTTAGGAGAAAATAGAATTTCAGGAGAAATTTGTTTCTTTTTTGCGTATTTTTAAAACCAAAATTTGACTTGCAAGTGTAAAGTAACTTGTAAGAACTCAATACCAAGGCAAATGGGGAAAAAACCCACTGTATTGTGATTTCCGCATGGTAGCGCAACCATCTTCAATTGTTCTAATAAAAAGAAAATTTTCTTGAGTACCAAATTAGCACTTTAAAATGCTTTTGTAAGGAATAGGTGACACAGAATATGTTTGCCATCACGGGAAAAGAAAAAAATACTTAAAACAGTTATTTCAAACCGTAATAATATTGGCAATTAATGATTTTTACAGTATTTTTGATCAGATAAATTTCTTTCAAGAACAAAAATGTCTTTGTGTTATAAAACAGAAGCATATATATTATATATAATATAATTTTCATAAAGTAACTTGTAACGTAATTCCTTGTAGATTTTCGGCAAACTACTTATTTACTCGAGTCATAATATTTCTTAGTACTTCTACTTGTACTCAAGTGAATTATTTCTTCAATAGCAGTACTTTTACTTAAGTAAAAACAATCAGTACTCTGGTTAGCAGTGGTGCTAGTGAACTTCAAAATTCATTAGCACAAATTTAAACTTATTAGTACACTGAAGAGTGCATTTTAAAAATACTTTATTGCCTTTTTAGTTATTTACTTCTACTATATATAATAAAATATATTTTATTGCTATAAATATTTATCACAAGTTAAATAATGGTGCTGCAACACAATCTAAATTTCATTGACTAGGCATTTGCCCCCACCACCACAGAATATGCATTTCCTTGTCTCCTGCTGTTTCAGGGAAAAAAAAACATGAATGCTTACAATGATTGATTTTTTAAAGTATTTTATTTACATATTAATTGTAATGGTTTAAGAATAGACCACAGAAAATTGTATCAATTGACTACTATAGAGCAATGCATCCCACTATTGTTTCTCTGACAGAAACATGCTTTCAACCATCTCCAGATTTGCTCGAACAAATAATAGATTTCAGATCCCATTTTCACCTGTCTCTTGTGTCATCCTGATTTAAAGGGATCACTCAAATCGCACTATAATACCAGGTGTAAACGGGCCAAACAGATGGACACATATTACTAACTACAGGAAATACAGGGGAAGAGCAGGCAGAAGAGAAACTGGAGGCATATATTAGAGGTAGAGACTGCTGATGCCTCTTTCAAAGAGATAATGGAGAGTGGTTGTTTTTACTTAAAATGCACACAAAGACACAATAGAGGAGGAAACATTTTTGCCCACAGTGTTTTGACTCTGAACTGTGTAATGGATGGTGACATGGAGGAGTAATTAGTTTGCCACATGCTTTGCTTGGATGTTAATGACGATGTCTTAAAGGTTTAGTGCTTTGAGAGATTAAACACCACACAGAAATGCATTATCCATAGCTGGATAGAAACAACATTCAATGCATTACCTTGGACATAAATGTAAGTTTATAAAGCTTTATTGCTTAATCAGAGTGGCCTTTAAAAGGGCAGGATGGCTCACATTTGTTCTGGTCGCTCATGATGAAATCTTTAAAAAGAGAGTCGGCACCAGATGTTACGCTAGAAGTAATTATTATCTGTCACTTTGATGGGTTGTAAAATATCCGACATTGTCTAATTTTATCTTTCATACTTTCCCTGATAATGACGATTCTTTAATTTCTCTGATAATCATATAGATGTCTATCATTCCCTTAGTGTATGTGTGTTGATTTGATATTGTCCTGATATAGACAATTTTAAAAATTAAAAATTCATAGTGGACCCTATATGTGCACATTCTCCGTTTTACCAGTGCATAGCTGTAGGTTGAGTGGCACCCTGATGACCAAACAAAATTTACTTTGTAGCGCACCATTTTTTGAAAGACAAAATACATTACAATAACTTCTACACTTTAAAATAAGCCTTTATTTCCTTCTTAATTGGTATAAAAAAGGTTTCACAATAACCCAAGATACATAATCTAAAGATTTCCCAAAATGCTGACACCAAACAACTCCTCATGCTGGGAGAACCACCATTCCTTTACCTTGCATACGACATGACAAACCGTGGGCCTCGACCATAAAACATGAGCATAACAAATTTTGTTGCATTCAGTTAAATTCAATCTCCTACACCAAACCACTTATCTGAAAGATTGTGATGTGATAATGCAAACTCTGATTTAAACCTCCTGTGGCATGTCATCAACTGCCCTTTTTAAACTCATGTGTTTCCTGCTGTGGTCCAGATGTTACTGGAGCACATCTGGCATGGGCACAGATTCCCTCATGAGACACAGGAAGCAGACAGGAGGACAGGAAGAGAGAAAATATACCTTGGAATGCAGGAACCACCGGCCATCACAAATTCATGAAAAGAAAGGCAAAAAAAGGACGGGCATTTGTCTAAATAGAGCATGCTTTCTTTTGTTTTCGCTTTCTCTAACCCTTTCAAAGGAAGCTGAAAAGAAAGTGAAATGAGCGGAGAGGAAGAGATGGCTTAAGATAAGAAGAAAGAGATTAACAAAAGGAGGAGGCTTTGCTTCTCCATGAGGTGTAACCCTATAAAAGAACACCCACTATGATCAGCAGAGTGGAAGAGTCTCTCGGATTAGAGAGTGTTTAAAAGTGTAAGTATGGAGGCAGTTAAGAGATGCGTACAGTGCACTTAGACCGAAAAGGCCGACAATAGCTGTGTAACAGCCCTGTGTGTCTGTAATGGGGCTCCTGGGGTTTGGCTGATTACTGTGATCCTCAAATCACTGCTGATGACAGAGAGAGAGGGTGCGAGAGAAGCGGGGAGAGGGAAAGGTTAGTGAAAAACACTGTTTTAATGATAAATCCCAGAGAGAAATGAGTCAGAACTGGCACTGAGCCTCACAATGAGGAAAAGCTCTGGAGATGTTCAAGTCCCTCGAGAAGAGGCACAGGGAAATCGCTACACATTGGCCGCGTACACACTGCAAAGTTTTGGGAGGTATAACCGTATTTAAAGGGATAGTGCACTCTCATGTTGTTCCAAACCTGTATTACTCACTTTCTTCTGTGGAACACAAAAGATGTTAGGCACAATGTTAGGGACTGATAGCCTCAGTCACCATTCACTTTCAATGCATCTTTTTTTTTTTTTTTTTTTTCATAAAGTGAAAGTGAATGGGGTTTTTGGCTATTGCCAAAGTAATATTAGCAACTGAAGATCTTGAATGCACGTTCAAATGTGTTAATAACAACTAGTTGCTCATTTGATTCTACCGTCTTTTTCCAGAGCAGCCTGTATTTCTCCTGAGGTTATCTGTGGGTTTTTCTTTGTATCCCGAACAGTTCTTCTGGCAGTTGTGGCTGAAATCTTTCTTGGTCTCCCTGACCTTGGCTTGGTATCAAGAGATCCCCAAATTTTCCACTTCTTAATAAGTGATTGAACAGTACTGACTGGCATTTTCAAGGATTTTGATATCTTTTTATATCCTTTTCCATCTTTATAAAGTTCCATTACCTTGTTACGCAGGTCTTTTGACAGTTCTTTTCTGCTCCCCATGGCTCAGTATCTAGCCTCCTCAGTGCATCCACATGAGAGCTAACAAACTCATTGACTATTTATACACAGACACTAATTGCAATTTAAAAAGCCACAGGTGTGGGAAATTAACCTTTAATTGCCATTTAAACCTGTGTGTGTCACCTTGTGTCTGTAACAAGGCCAAACATTCAAGGGAATGTAAACTTTTGATCAGGGCCATTTGGGTGATTTCTGTTATCATTATGATTTAAAAAGGAGCCAAACAATTATGTGATAATAAATGGCTTCATATGATCACTATCCTTAAATAAAAGACAGCTTTTTGCATGATCAGTCTTATTTTCAAAATCAATGCCAAAATTTCACAATTTCTGCCAGGGTATGCAAACTTTTGAGCACAACTGTATACTAAGGTGGCCTATGGATGCACAACAATAACAAAATTAGCAAAGCAAATAAAAGCTGAAAAGACAGCAAAATTAAGCCTCAACACGACAAGATTAAGCCACGACACAATTAAATTAAGCCGTAAAATTATTACAAAAGAAAAGGCTTAATTTCATTGTGCTTTGGCTTTTCTGTTGTGTTGTGGCTTAATATTGTTGTGCTGTGGCATTTTCATTGTGTTGTGGCTTAATTTCATTATGTTGTGGTTTAATTCTGTTGTGACTTAATTTCATTGTGCTGTGATTAATTTCTGTTGTGTGTTCAGGTTTTTTTGTTAGCTATTTTGGCTAATTTTGTTGTTCTGTGCACCCCTGGGCCACCGTACTCTACAAATACTACACATATTTTACTTAAATGCGGTTGCCACTAACTTTTCAGGAGTCAATTTGGTTGTACAATTTGGCTGTCACTCTGGTACAGAATGCGATTAAAGAAATAGTTCACCAAAAAATTAAAAAATCTCTCCATCTACTCGCCCTATTGTTGCTTCAAAGCCATATGACTGACTGACTTCTATGGAACACAAAAGTGAAAAAAGTGATCGTATAGCTTCAGAACACTTGAAATTTAGTCCATATCGTGAGCATAGTGAGTCGTATCAATTAATATTACTGTGGTAATAGTAATGGGGTTTTTTCTCCCCCCATTTTCAAGCTTGACAGATCAGTGTTACTAGTCACTTGCATGTCAAATAAACCCTGTGAAAACATTTGAAAAATTCACAATTTGTTTTCCACGGAAGAAAGAAAGTCATACGAGTTTGGAGTGACATTATGGTGAGTAAATAATGACAATTTTATTTTGTAGTGAATTATTCCTATAACTAAGCACTCAAAACAGGAGTGACAACTGTATTTAACTGCAGTGTGTGGCTATTTACATACATGCCCTGTGCATGTTGAGATGTCTCCTGATCACTTTTCTCCGCCCTCTCCTCCTGTTTTCAGAATGACTGCCAACCAGTCTGTTGTTGTCTAATCCTAACAAGACTTGACTCCTCATTATCACCAGCGGCCTCCCCCGGGATGTCACACTACAGGGCAGCATGCCTCTGAAAGTGGAAAAAGGCAGCAGTGGAAATAGGGAGCACTCCCTTGTGAGTTATTAGCTAAATGACTCTCCCTCGCTCCTTGATCTAGTCCTGTAGTGGTTAATTTATTGAGCCCAGCATGGCTCTTTCTCCGATTTCCCTTCTCTCTCTTTAAGAGGTTAGCAAATGTGGGCGGCTGGTGAAGGCAGCTGACATGCCCTGAGATTGGCAGGAAATCTATTTAGCTAAGAAATGTCAGGGGCCATTTTGTTTAGTCAACAGCCCACATAGAGGGAGAGGAAAAGTGTAAGAAAAAGAAAGATGAGATGAGTGAATAGTGGGGCAGGTGAAGCTGTGTGAGTTGGAGAATGGAGTTGATGATTATTGTGCTTCCTGCTCTGGCATCAAACGAGTCCAAATTTCACCAGAAACTGTACGTCATTAGCAAGAACAGTTAAAGTTTCTATATTAGGGATGAGTGATGCAGCTAAAACAATATATCTAGACATTTTAAGCCTTTTCAATGAAATTTGGTGTTTTGATATTTATGTATTTGTTCTGAAAAGGCATAAAAGGGCTATTGTTTTCAGTCAGAGGAACCTTCATTTCAGTCAAACAGCCATTGTAGCAAAATGTTTAATGTACATAGTAAAATACTAATCTAGTTTAAAAAAAAAAATCAAGGCACAATTAATTGAAGCGGATCGTCTAATCTAATTCATGGAAATAAATCAAACTTGCACTCTAAAGCCACTGAAGCTGAAATCATAGACGGTCTTTTTAACACTCTCTCACACTGTGAATATTCGGTATATCGCCCAGCCCATGTCTATGTGTATGTTAGCCTATTAGTAGGCCCACACATTCCACAGAAATCTCTGCAGATTTCTGCGAATTTAAACGGCCCTCATGTACAAAGTTCTACACATGCACTGCCCCGCCCCATTCATGTTAAGTTATTCAGTATTTTTGCTAGCTTGTTGATTTGTTAACTTATAACTACCAATAAAATTGTACTACTCTTAGCTCCATTGAACACCTTTTTAAAGGTGCAGTGTGTCTGCACTTATAGCGGCACCCAGCAGAATTGACTGTTGTTTTGCAAACACTCCCCCTGGGCATCCGGCCCCAAATGCATACTAATGGTTGAGCCAGTGTTGCTATATGTCAGGCTGGTCTGGATGCTCAAACAAACACGTCAGTGTTGAAAGTGCCACAGATTCACAGTGTTTACACTCTACAGGGACATCAACCTTTAATTGCCTTCCTTAGAATTGTCCCTGCACATTAAGGTAAGATAGGAGACAGTTCCATCATTAATGGAGACATTAAACCATATCTAGTCTGGCTTATGTGTAGTGTTCCTTTTGTGAGCCTTCAGATTCAAAGTAGGGCTTGTTTAGACATGTTCAGTCCGTCTTGGGGTGTTTGTTGTAGTGGTGTGTCACTATGTAAAAAGTTTAATAGAGTTTATTGTGGATAGCTTAGTGGGAAGTGTTAGGTGTTTGTTCAGTGTTTGGTGTTTTATCAGGAGGCAGTGTGAGCTGTGAGCAGTGACTGAATCAGCTCAGGCTGGATGAAAGGGCTCAGTCACAGTGTACAGGCTGACTATCCACTCACTGGGGATGAGGGGGCCAGGAACGCATTGAAATGCATGCTAATACTGTGTGCGTGTGTGTACGTACGTACTTGGCTATAGTTTGGGGACAAAAACTAATCTTCAAAAGTGAGCTAAATCCGACCAATCCTCCTTTTCAAGTATGTCCTCAATTGGAAAATCATTATATTAATAAAGCAAATACTGTATTAAAATTCTCAAAGTGCAAAATGTTTTCTATTAGGGGTAGTGTGTGTTAGGGTAACTCTATAGTGTTAGTAATTAACTTTATATAAAAATAATAGTCAATGGTATGTACCTTGTTAGGTAGTAAACGTGTGTGGGTCAGGTTTAGTCTACAGTGTGGGGACCAAATGTCCCCACAAGGATTGTAAACTTGAAATCAGCTACATTGTGGAGACCAGCCAACAGTCTCCATGAGGAAAACTACTTAATAAATGTACTAAATAATGAGCCTGTTTAGTCACACCAATACGCTGATAACGCCCAAAAATCAGCTTATTTAACAAATCTGACAAAGCAAGAAATCTGCGTTATGACATTTGAAATAATCATGTCATTGTCTGCTTTTGACTTCAGACTGTGAAGAAGCATGCTCACAACATGTGCTCACATTGGATAAGCCGGTAAGAACACTGGTTAAGGTGTTAACATGCAAAGAAAAATCGGAGTAATGGACACAGATCGGTTTATTCTTACACAGTTTATGGCCTAATACCGATAAAGGAATGCAATTTAATGCATTTACATGACTACACACGTTGTGGTTATATTAAGCATAATCATAGTAACAACGTCCATGTAAAAATGCAGAAAAGTTTCTGTGAGGTTTAATGGATAGAAAATATTAGTTCAGTATTAAAACAAAAGTCAATGGAAAGTCCTTACCAAAATAAAAAAACAAATGTATGTGTGTGTGTATGTGTCAGTTTGAGCAAGGGAAGTACAGGTGGGTGCACATCAGAAGTCTCCCCCTCTTTCTATCTCTCTCCCTCTCCCTCTCCCTCTCTTTCTTTTCTCCTCAAGTGATGAAAGCTTGTTTTATACATAGACCCCCTTTCAGCAGCCAGACAGCAGCCTCAGAGAGCACTTATCCTCAATTCCTTCCTCGCTTTCTCTTTTCCTTTTTTTTTTTATCCCTCACCCGCTCTCCTTTTTTCTCATCCCATCGCATCAAAGGTGTCATGGCAGGTGAAGTTATTCACAAGAAGAGCAGTGCTGTGATTGAGGAAAGCGCTTGTACTGTGAGCGGAGACTAGCACACCTCTGTACGCTAGAAATCAGCTAAATAATTCACTCAGTGAATGTTCTGCCTTTTATGGGCACCATTAAAAGCATCACTGTGATCCTGAAGATAATGACAAAAGGTTTGCACCTGTGTACAGCTGAACATAGGTGTGAATGTGTATTTGTGCTTGGGGATGTGAGGCTACATTTGTACAAGCAGCTTTATTGGTTTCCAAAGTTTGCATAGGACAATCTCACAGCAAACGTTGAGAGTGTTCTGCCCTCTGCCTCAAATGCCTTGCTCGAGTCGACAGTCAGTTAACGCCTCCAAAAACAACAGACAAGGAAAGTAGTTTTATCACCTCTTTACTGGTGTCAATTGAATGGGTAAAACTGCAGAAAATACAAGGATGACATAGTAAATACTTAATTAACAAATATATCCATTTATAGCTAACAAAATGCTCTTAGATAATTACACATGTAGGTTAGCCCACATTAGTAGGCTTAATGGGCTCTGCTGACATGCAGCGATCAGCAGAGCCCATTAAATTGTTTTCGAAAATAACAACTTAACATGAATCAGTCCTCATTACTTAATTATACTGAATCAATCACAACATACTGACAATGCCTTCAAAACCATCTGTATTAAAGGATTAACAGCATCTATCACCACCACGCTCTTTACCCTGCCATGCTGGAACTAGGGTGAACGTTTATGACATCATCAATTAAGGACTAAATCAGTCAGAGCATGTAATACCACCTTTCGCCAGTAGGAGGCATAATTGCACCTCATAATTTAACTACTAAGAATCACTAAACTGAAAATGTCCATGGGGAAAGAACAGAGAGAGAAGGAAAGAGAAAAAGCAAAGATTGAGAAAAAGAGCACACTAATAATCCAGCTCATTAATAAGTAAGAACATTTAAGGGTAAGATACTTACCACACACACTGTTGCTTTATTTGTTTTTATGGTAGGTACTGTTCTCGAAGCGGTCCCATGATGGATAGGGCAAGAGAGATTATAATACTTTATTCACTCTCAGAAACAGACACTGTGTGGAAAACATTTAAACAGACACACCGTGTGCAATCACAGAGGTGTTGTTAACACTTATGCATTGTTTGGTCATTTTTGACTGAAATTGATTTTGTTTCTTCAATAAAACTGGTTTCCTTTATCTGACGGGCACAAGACTTTGTGACTTTTTGTCCATTTCATATCTGAGCACACACACAAAAGTTGATTTGATAATTCTAAGCGGTAGGGAAAAAAAGTCGCACTTGTACTGTTCCTGGTCAAAAGTGACCACCATAGGAAATGAATGGGAAACACTAAAAATTAGAATTTTTTTTTTTTTTTTTTTTTTGCATAATTAATTATATAAAATAAGATACAGCCACAATGCAGAAATTATTTGTTTATTTCAGGTAATTTTTGGAAGCAGTCTGCACGCGCGCGCAAACACAAATCAAAGACATACAGAACAAAGGCATACAGATCAAAGGGAAATTTTACACTCTTTGTAACACCATGTTCAGGGTTGACTGTAATAATAATGTGGCATTATTGCAAAAACTGAAAAATAACCTCAAACAAACCAAACAAAATGCTAAACTTTGACAAAAGTAGTCTTTGGTCATGTTTAAATATATATCTAAATGCAGAACTTGACAAAATCTAGAAATCATCTTCTCGTCAACCAGGGATGAATAAGTAGCTCTCTGCAGCCACCTTGTATTTATACTTGGAATTTCGTCTGGGTTTTATATATTTTTAAATGGACACCACAATTTGATACTTGAGACTTTAAGCATTCAAACGGTATATGATTTATGAGGATTGGTTCAGTATTTGAGAAAGTATTCATAAAGAAGTCAATTTTCAATGTCAAGTTCAAGGTCACATAGGTAAATAAATTAGTAAAAAAAAAAAAAAAAAAAAAAAAAGGTCTAAATACCCCAAAACCCACTCAAAATGCACAGCTCTAGTCCTTTTACATGAGTTGTTACATTTCTTTCATGGCAATTAAAAACATTACACTCTTAATGTTTCCAGTCACTTTTGACCGGGAACAACTGTAATGTGATTCAATAATGAACAAGGCATAAGGATTAAATATAAAAGAGGCACTTAACAGTTTTTGCCGTTGTCTGGTAGTGTGAGTGTTCACATTGTGTGTGTGCGTCTTGCATGTGTGTGTGCACCTGTGCATGCGGTCCCTGCTATGGCAGATCACACCTTAACATATAGGAAGTATGTTACATATGGTAGTGATGAAGAGGAAGAGGAAGAACATTCATCTACATTTGTCTAGCATGCACCTTAACACGCAAACACTCACATCACCGATTTTATGAGCTATTCAAGTCACAGAATTACAGACTGTACATGCTGTACTGTACATCAAAAAATAAAAAGTTACAAATAGTGCTAAAAAAGCCTCTCCAACTTACTGAAAATTAATATTATTGAAAGTAATGAGTTTTGTCACTGTTTTTGTATTTGTGTATACTAACAAATTTTTACTTGGAGAAACATGTCTTCTTTATGGATCATAATATTGTGCATAATACTGTACATAATATTTTTCCTCCAGGGAGAAGAGGTTTTCTTAAAGGAATAGTTCATCCAAAAATGAAAATTCTCTCATTATTCACTTACCCTGATGCCATCCCAGATGTGTATGACTTTCACAAATAAAGATTTTATTTATTTATTTTTTTATTTTTTATCCCCTTTTCTCCCCAATTTGGAATACCCAATTCCCAGTGTGCTCTCAGTCCTCGTGGTGGCGTAGTGATGCCTCAGTCTGGGTGGTGGAGGACGAATCTCAGTTGCCTCTGCGTCTGAGACCATCAATCCACGTATCTTATCACGTGGCTTGTTGAGCGCGTTACCACGGAGACATAGCGCGTGTGGAGGCTTCACGCCACGCACCCACGCATCCACGCACAACTCACCGTGCACCCCACCAAGAGCGAGAACCACATTATAGTGACCACGAGGGGGTTACCCCATGTGACTCTACCCTCCCTAGCAACTGGGCCAACTGGGCCAATTTGGTTACAGCACAAGCCATATTAGCTTCTCCAGCACACCCTGGATTCGAACTCGTGACTCCAGGGGTAGTAGTCAACATCTTATCTCGCTGAGCTACCCAGGCCCCACAAATAAATAATTTTAGAAGAAGATAGAGCTCTGTCAGGTTCTTATAATGCAAGTAAACAGGTGCCAGCCCTTTGATGGTCCAAAAGTCGCATTTAAGCAGCATAAAAGTAATCTATGCGACTCCAGTCGATCAATGAATGTCTCCTGAAGCAAATCAATAATTTTGTGTAAAAAATACATAGATAATTTATACGTTATTAACTTTTAAAAAGCGCTTCCTGCCAGCAGTTGACATATCACATAGCTGCCGCGTGACGTAAGCGCATCGGCGAGTTCACGCGAGAATTCAGAAATGGAGCATATTTACAAAAGAGTTTGGCCATTTCAAATAGCGTTAGAGCCATGGACGGAAGTGCAGATTTGAAGTTAAAAACATTTTAATTATCGACTTGTTTCTTACATAAACCTATCAATTCACTTTCGAAGACATTCATTGATCGACTACAGTCGTGTGGATTACTTTTATGCTGCCTAAATACGACTTTTGGACCATCAAAGTGCTGGCACCCGTTTACTTGCATTATAAGGACCTGACAGAGATCTATCTATCTTCTTAAAAATCTTCATTTGTGTTCTGCTGAAGAAAGACAGTCAGACACATCTGGGGTGGCATCAGGGTAAGTGAATAAGAGAATTTTCATTTTTGGGTGAACTATTCCTATAAGTAGCTCATTAGATCTCTTAAAAGAAGTGCTAAATTGATGATAACCCCAATTATTAGAAATTATTAATACAAAACTGTCTTTAAATCAACAGGATCAACATTTGTATTTACACTTGTATATTTGGCAGGCACTTTTATCCAAAGCAACTTGCAGTGCATTCACCCATATGTTTTCCTTAGAAATCTAACCCATTACTTTCCATCGCTGGCTCCATGCTCTACCAGTTAAGCTATGGAAACTCTAAACAAGGCCCGGCTCCACAGTAAGGCCAGGCACACCCAATCACAAACTTGGCCCATCCTGGTAGACCAGATCCAGGATAGTTTTATCTAGATCATGAGTCATCATGCCAATGGGGAGCCCTCTCTCGCAGTTTCTATGCTGGAATTAAGTGGAATTTACAATAAGTATTCCAGAAAATGCACTTTGCTTATATAATTTCATAGCAATTCAAGCCATATTAGCTTCTCAATCCTTGTTATGATTGTAACAAGTTGTAAGTTATGATTGTCTGGACCTTCATGAGAAAATATTATTTTCCTTTTTTACCTCTTGCTGTACCTCTTTGAACTTAAATTAAATACCTTTTGGGATTTACCGCTACTGAATGATTGTTGTACCTTGGTATTTACATAATACTCCAAGATGCTTTAAAGAGTACCATAATTCCATAGTACCATGTCCAAAAAACAAACAAAAACGTGTCAATACCATGGTTATTTTTTGTTAGTGCCAACTGCATGGCCTACCCTAAGAGATCTAGGGCCAACCTTAGATCCTAGAGCTGGAGCCAGGCCTGCTCTAAACATAATAAAGCCTATGTATAGTGCTATGGTTACGTTTTGCATTCAGGATACAACCATGAAATAAAACTGTTACCAAAGTGGAATGTAAAAATATTTATTTAGACCACAGACAGCATAATCATAAAGGTATTGTAATATATGTACAGTTGTGCTCAAAAGTTTGCATACCCTTGGAGAATTGGTAATATATGTACAATTTTTAAAGAAAACATGAGTGAGCAGGCAAAACACATTTATTTTATTTCTTAAGGGATTCATATTCAACTGTAGGTTATAACAGAATGGCACAATCATAAAACAAAACATGGCATCAAAGAAAAAAATGAAATGACCCCTGTTCAAAAGTCTGCATACCCTTAGTTCTTAATAATGTGTATTGCCCCCTTTAGTATCAGTGACAGCGTGCAGTCTTTTGTAATAGTTGTCTATGAGGCCCCAAATTATTGCAGGTGGTATAGCTGCCCATTCATCTTGGCAAAATGCCTCCAGGTCATGCAAAGTCTTTGGTCAACTTGCATGAACCGCACGTTTGAGATCTTCCCAGAGTGACTCGATGATATTAAGGTCAGGAGACTGTGATGGCCACTCCAGAACCTTCATCTTTTTCTGCTGTAACCACTGGAGGGTCAACTTGGTCTTGTGCTTAGGGACATTGTCATGCTGGTAATGTCCAAGTGCATCCCATGTGCAGCTTTCGTGCAGAAGAATGCAAATTGTCTGCCAGTATTTTTTGATAACTTTTCTGATAACATGCTGCATTCATCTTGCCATCAATTTTCACAAGATTCTCCATGCCTTTAGAGCTCACACACCCCCAAAACATCAGTGAGCCACCACCATGCTTCACAGTGGGGATGGTATTCTTTTCACTATAGACCTTGTTGATCCCTCTCCAAATATAGCACTTATGGTTGTGACCATAAAGCTCTATTTTGGTCTCGTCACTCCAAATTACAGTGTGCCAGAAGCTGTGAGGCGTGTCAAGGTGTTGTCGGGCATATTGTAATTGGGCTTTTTTGTGGCATTGGCGCAGTAAAGGCTTCTTTCTGGCAACTCGACCATGCAGCTCATTTTTGTTCAAGTATCGTCGTATTGTGCTCCTTGAAACAACCACACCGTCTTTTTCCGGAGCAGCCTGTATTTCTCCTGAAGTTACCTGTGGGTTTTCTTTGTATCCCGAACAGTTCTTCTGGCAGTTGTGGCTGAAATCTTTCTTGGTCTCCCTGACCTTGGCTTGGTATCAAGAGATCCCTGAATTTTCCACTTCTTAATAAGTGAATGAACAGTACTGACTGGCATTTTCAAGGCTTTGGATATCTTTTTATATCCTTTTCCATCTTTATAAAGTTCCATTACCTTGTTACACAAGTCTTTTGACAGTTCTTTTCTGCTCCCGATGGCTCAGTATCTAGCCTGCTCAGTGCATCCATGTGAGAGCTAACAAACTCATTGACTATTTATACATAGACACTAATTGCAATTTAAAAAGCCACAGGTGTGTGAAATTAACCTTTAATTGCCATTTAAACCTGTGTGTGTGTCACCTTGTGTGTCTGTAACAAGGCCAAACATTCAAGGGTATGTAAACTTTTGATCAGGGCCATTTGGGTGTTTTCTGTTATCATTATGATTTAAAAAGGAGCCAAACAGCTATGTGATGATAAATGGCTTCATATGATCACTATCCTTAAATAAAAGACAGTTTTTTTGCATGATCTGTCATATTTTCAAAATCAATGCCAAAATTTCACAGTTTCTGCCAGGGTATGAAAATTTTTGAGCACAACTGTACATTGGTATGATAAGCTGGAATGAAATACATTTTCAAAAGCTGTTATATTCAGAATATTTATCTGTTCCTCAAATTTCTTTTTTTTTTTGCTCTGCTCTCTGTACAGAATGGACAGGTCAAACCTTGTCATAGTCAACTTTTCCAGGCATAATGATTTTTCTTCTTCCTTTTTTTCCTCCTTGTAGGGGACACTACACAAAGGATGAGATCTGTTCAGTATCCAACCCCTGCAGAATTGGATGCATATGCTAAAAAGGTTGCCAACAATCCTCTCACCATCAAGATCTTCCCCAACAGCATCAAGGTCCCTCAGCGAAACCACATCCGTCGAACCGTCAACGGACTGGACACAGCTGGCCCCCGATACAGTCCCTACCCCTCCTCTCAGGCCACCGCCAAGACTGGTCTCCTTGCCATCGTCAAAGTGCCCTTTGTCAAGGGTGTCCTCAAGGACTTTGACGGCACACGGGCACGACTACACCAGGAGGTGATCATGAATGCCACTGGTGGCCCTTATGCAGCTGCCTCAGCCAGCACTTTAAACTTGCACCACCCACCACAGGGTCCTCTCGGAGCATCGCAGAACCCCCAGGGACATCCTCCACACCCTCAGAATATCCAAACTTTGCAGCAGCCTGGGCCTCCACACCAAGGACTCAGACATCCTCCCTCTTCCTCCATGCCACAGCAACCCCAGGGCCTTCCGAGGTCCCAAACTCTCTCCTACACCGCTTCTTTAGGCCACCCTGGCTCCCACCCTCCTTCAGCCATCATGCTTCCTCAGCAGCACCTACAGAACCCACCTCCAGGCCTGCAGGTGGGTACTAGGAAGCTGCCGGTTGCAGATGCCCCTCCTAATGTGACTGTTTCTACCTCAACCATTCCATTGTCCATGGCCGGAGGCCTCCACCAGGGCCGTCAGGCTGATTTAAACAGCATAGTGCACCAGATCAGCCAGTTCTGCCAGACTAGAGCTCAGGGCGCTGGTGCAACATCAATGTGTGAAGGGCAGATCGCTAACCCCAGTCCCATTAGCCGAAGTCTTCTCATCAATGCTAGTTCACGAGTCTCGTTGCATGGGGGCAACCCTAGTGCTCCCCCTACCAGTCTGATGCACCCATCTTGTGCGATTGGACCTCCGGATAAAATTGTTGCTTCTGCACCAGTGAGTGCAATGCCACCACACAACATGGCAACAATGAACCGCATGTATCACAATGATATGAAGCAACAGCATCTACAGCATCAAATTCATCAACAGCAGCTAAATCCCCAACAGCCGCCGATGAGGTCATGGAATCAGCATCAGCTAGCTCACCTTCAGCACATCTCTGAAAGGGACGGACATCCCTGCAAAGCCCCACCTCGGGACCATGGTCTCCCCTGTAAGGGCATTACCTATCCCCCAGAGATGAGCATGGGACAGCCTTATGCCATGAAGCCCTCCAGCCCCTCCCCTCCACTTGCCCACAACAACAATGCAATGCCCCCTGGCACGGTGACACACTACACCAATGGGCAGTACTACCATCAGCCACCTGTGTGGGGTAGTATCCTTCCCACGCCTAACAGCGACAGTTCTGGCTCACAGGACATCCCAGTGCCCTTCCACGGCCCTGCAGGCACTGGCATTTGTAATACCAACCCCACCCCAGGAATGGATTGCGCCCCCACAGGAGGAGCAGCCCATTACCGATTAGTAGGGGGTGCCTTAATAGGGCAGACTAATCTGGTGCAAACGGCAGATTGCATGAGAGGGGACTTCCAGACGCCCTGCTTCCGAGATCAGAATCTCATCCTAATGGGGAAGATGCACAGGCCACCCCCTATGGGCCGGGTAGTGGTTCCCCCCTCTGAGACACAAGGCCAGCACCCAGGGTACAGATAAGCTTCAGCCCGCAAGCCTCAGACACAGTCACTCCTCATTGTAGTCAGCAACTCACTCTCGTGTCCTCTACACCTTCTGTTAGTCTTAATGAAATTACATTTGAAATTGTGAACTGATCTCTTATTAAAGACTAAATGAATATCTCAAGGATGATTGTTGATAAAACAAAACACAAGAATACAAACATGTCTATCAAAGAGCAGTTTTTTCCAATCTTGCAAGTGATCAATTATTATTTAATTTTTTTCACTCTTGTCCTGTCTGTTGTAGTACCTGGACCTGAAGTGCTCCTGGGTCATATCTTTCGTTATTGCTTGCAGTTTCATTAAATGTGTCTTCTGAAATCACTTAGTGACTTCTAAGTGAATCTAATATAAGGGGAACATGTCCTACAATGCATCTCACCAGGGCAGGATTTGGACAACCAACTTTTTTATTTCAGAGATCTGTGTTTCAGACCTGTCTTATAGCATCAAGATGGCTGGCAAGCTTAGAGCACTTCCCTCTTCAGCATGACACTTTCTTTGTCCTTTAATTTTTTTCTGTATCTGAACTATGCGAGAACATGTCAGTCACTTGTCCCTTCAGACCTTTCCCAGGTGAAGCTCTTGTCTTGTGTTCCTGTATACAAGGAACCTATGTTTCTTTTTATGTTTTTTCATTTTTTATTTTATTTATTTTTTATTAAAATTTGACTTATTATGGGTGTTATGGATTTATGTGTAAAACCGGATTGTTATTTTGAACGTGTGAGTTGCTGTAGGCTTGTTCATGTTAATCAATGAAGGATTTAAACATCAGCTAATTTTTCAGAATGACATGCATTGTGGCTGGCAGGAAACTTAAAAGACAGAATATACATAATACATCTTTTACAGTTTTTCAGTACAGCAGAAAAAAAAAAAGTCCAATGCCAGTGAAGATTTGTGTGATGATTGTGAAAGATTCTGTCTTTTCTCTGTAAAGCTGTGGAGGGCAGAGGAGAAAAGCTACTTAAATGTTAATGTTAAAGCTGTGCCATTTTCTTTTATCATAATCATTATATTCCCTTTATTTCTTAATGTATGATAAACTATTACTTGAATTGTATAGATGAACTGTGCAGTTTCAGGTGGGCTATATGTGGAATGGCTGTATGTGGGTTTGCAGGACTAAACATACTACTGAAGAAGGTGTCTATAGGCTGTGTTACTAACATTATGTAGACTCTAACTATGAACCAAATCGAGGGTTTATGATCCTGCATTTTCTAATTCATCCTTTATAATAATGTAAAGTAGGAGTTGCTACTGATTCTTTTGTGAAGTGTGCTTGAATTGACCAAATTGATCACTTGCAAGATCATTTGGGGTTGAATTAAGGAGGACTTTTTCGAAAGAAAAGTCAAAAAGGTGAAACAGCAGATGAATCGCTTATTTTATTGTACACTGGCTTATCTACTGTACTGCTGTAACTTTAAAGAAGTGTAATAACTGTGTATGTATGTGGCTGCATATGGATGTGGGTTTGCAGACTTGGTGTGCATGAGAACACTGGTGTGTGTGTGTGTATGGGAGTGTGTGAGTGTGTGTTGGTGAATGGGGTGTGTGTGCTGGTGGGTCAGTTTGTCTAGACTCATTGTCTGTTTGCCTCCCCTTAACAGCCCTCATGAAGCCTTAAGTATTTGGTCCTTGGACTTTCCTTTGACAACAAGCATGATTATGATAGAAGGTATAATGATTCTGATTTTGAATAATAGACTATAAAGGAACAGCATTTTTCCTTGTTTATTTTTTTATTAACTTGAGCTTTTGTTGAATTGAAAAGCAATTCTTTATAATTTCTGTATAATGTAAATGAAGAAATAAAGAATATTTTATTGTCATTATGTTTTATAGCTGTGTGTAGTTCTGGGCTGTAACAAAATCTTTTTATTCCAAGTTTCAAAGCTTCAGTTTTGCAATTTGTGCTATTTATAATACTAGATTTTGTTTTCTCTCTCATTTATTTAATTTGTATTTTTTCTTTTTCTTTTTCTTTTTTTTTTTTTTTTTGCAATTGAAATTTCAATTGCTGTGAAATTGAGGAAGCTTGTAGAAGCCTTTCTCATATCTGTCACTCTGTGGCTGTCGATTGTATGTGTTGGAAGAATCTGAAGAGTGTGAGAGTTGTGCTACTCTTTTTTTGTAATATTGTAATAATAAAATTAAATTCTAATTTATGCTTTCACATCTGAGTCTATTTCAGTAATTGCTTAAATGAGTGTTTTTCCTCAATGTATCAGTGTAAACCTCACCATCCAGTCTTTACATCCAAAAGGTAATTAATGTACACGGAACAGAACACAAACCCTGCTTAAATTGCTGAAATCATCTTGATTCAGTCAGACTGAATAGAGAGTGTTTGTGTGCCCATCACTGTGTTTTAACTTGCATCAAGAAACAAAGCTTGTTTATCATACAGTATTCCAGGTTTTCTGAAGGCATACTATAAATTTGTGTTATTTCACACCAAAACCAAAACTAATTTTTCAGTCTTTACAATAGGAGCATGAGTCATCTTTGATGAGTCCATGACGGACATCTTTTTTTTTTTTAAATCAATTGGTGAATAGCTCAATGCAGTATTTTATGCTGCTTCATAAAAGCCTTTATTGCAAAAGAACATGTTCATAAGTAGGGTTATAGGGCATTTTTAAAAAAAATTCCACCAAGTTCCACCAAGCCATTTCAGGGATGCAGCACACTGACTCATGCTCCCATTGTAAAGACTGAAAAATTACTTTTGGTTTTGGTGTGAAATAACATAAATTTATAGTGTGCCTTCAGAAAACCTGGAATACTGTATGATAAACAAGACTACTTTTGTGAAATATTTGGGTCCTTTTTGAAGCTTTAATTTACAATTGCATTGAAAAGAAAGACCAAGATATTCATTACAATTTCTTTTTCTTTCTTTTTTCTTTTTTGTATTTCCATTAGAAAGAAAATCATGGGGTTTGAACTACATCAGGGTGAATACAAGTGTAAACTATTCCCTTAAATTTTGGGGACATTTAGATTTATATGCAGCATCTCTGAGCCAAAATGTTTGACAATGATCTTGTTTTAATGAACTGTTTCTTCAAGCAGTGGCTGCTCATTGGGGTTTTAAATATAAAGATCTGACTCGTGGTAGTTGATGCAGGAAATTCCAGACCATCCCAAACTAAAAACATGAAGGAGAAATTAATGTGCTGACCTTCGTGTCTAAAGTGCTCTGTTCTTCAGTTGGGAGAGGAATTTAATGGTAATTGTTCTGAGGGATTTTTCTAGCAATTTGTGCACTACAAGTTCATTTGGGTAAAAAAAAAAAAAAGTCTGCTAATTATATGTTGCCAAGCCAGTACATACCTAAAATGAAATGCTCAGCATATATGTAACTCTTTTGAAAAACGTGTTTATTCAAATGGTCTCTTAAAAAACTATCCTGAATATAAATGGCAATATATAAATCACAATTCCAGTGGGTCAGAAGTTTACATTCACTAAGTTAACTGTGCCTTTAAGCAGCTTGGACAATTCCAGAAAATGAGGTCAAGCCTAATTTAGCTTCTGATAGGCTAATTGGAGTCAATTGGAGGTGTACTTGTGGATGTGTTTTAAGGCCTACCTTCAAACTCAGTGCCTCTTTGCTTGACATCATGGGTAAATCAAAAGAAATCAGCCCATAAGTCTGGTTCATCCTTGGGAGCAATTTCCAAACGCCTGAAGTTACCACGTTCATCTGTATAAACAATAGTACGCAAGTATAAACACCATGGGACCACGCAGCCAACATACGATTCGCATACGATACGAGACGCGTTCTGTCTCCTAGAGATGAACGTAGTTTGGTGCGAAAAGTGCAAATCAATCCCAGGACAACAGCAAAGGACCTTGTGAAGATGCTGGAGGAAACAGGTAGACAAGTATTTATATCCACAGTAAAATTAGTCCTATATCGTCATAACCTGAAAGGCTGCTCAGCGAGGAAGAAGCCACTGCTCCAAAACCACCATAAAAAACCAGACTACAGTTTGCAATTGCACATGGGGACAAAGAACTTACTTTTTGGAGAAATGTCCTCTGGTCTGATGAACCAAAAATTGAACTGTTTGGCCATAATGACCATCGTTATATTTGGAGGAAAAAGGGTGAGGCTTGAAAGCTGAAAAACACCATCCCAACCGTGAAGTATGGGGGTGGAAGCATCATGTTGTGGGAGTCCTTTGCTGCAGGAGGGACTGGTGCACTTCACAAAATAAATGGCATCATGAGGAAGGAAAATTATGTGGATATATTGAAGCAACATCTCAAGACATCAGCCAGGAAGTTAAAGCTCGGTCGCAAATTGGTCTTCCAAATGGACAATGACCCCAAGCATACCTCCAAAGTTGTGGCAAAATGGCTTAAGGACAACAAAGTCAAAGTATTGGAGTGGCCATCACAAAGCCTTGACCTCAATCCAATAGAAAATTTGTGGGCAGAAAAGACAAACAAGTTCATATTTTCTAAATAATGTAACACTGCTTTGGCATTGATCAGCACTTGAACTATGTTTCTGACTCCACATTGCATTCTTGGTGCTACAAAAAAACATTCTGTTATGATTGCCTCCCTCATAACAATTTCACTTATGTAAGGGATAAAATACAGTCAGTCAGTCATTATTATATGGTTACATGTAACAGACAAAAAACATTGATTTGAGTAGAAATTATTTTATTTGAGAAGAGAAAGACAGTCTCCTGAAACACCAAGTTCTGATCAAATTGTTGGTGTTTAAGGTTCTGTCTGAGCCCAGATGTGTAGTCACTATTGAGAAATATTTGTCATTAAATGCCAAAACTTGAAGATAATGCCTTACCTATAAATGTGCCACAACTCTGCGTCCTTCACTCTGGACATCTCAATTTGGTGTGTTGCAGAAATCTAAAAGGATTATTTACCTTGTATTAATATTGTGTTTTATAATACATTGACAGTTATGAAAGTTTTCTTTAATTGTGATGCCTGTCCCTCTCAGCTGTTAAATGGCTAGTAGATAGCTTTCATGTCATGTCTGCATTCAGAAAAAGAAAGAAAGAAAAGAAAAAAAAGGAAAGCATTACCTTTCAAATGTTGTGGTATGACTGAATGTGTGTTGCCACGTGTATAACTGCTCTGTAGTCCACTGACATCTTTGGGTCAGAAATATAGTATTAGTAAATTACTGGTCACCAACTATTTTTCATACATTGTGAATTGTTTGTATGCTTTTCGACATTATTACTTACGCTTGCCAAAAAAATCCAGCATTTTTTTATATCCAGCAAAATTGTCTTTTGTTTTCTATTCTTGAACATAAGACATTCTTATTGTATATAGCTTTAAAATGAGTTTTTAAGAAAAGACTTCTTTAACCAGGTTACCTCAACTTGAGAATGTTGGGCTGCTGAGTTAAAAAAAAAAACCACAACAACAACAAACAATAACACTGATTAATTGCTTTATTCCAGTACTAGCAAAGATTTTACCATGACCTCCTGTGACCCTTAACATCATTGTTTGGTGGATAACATATGAGACCTGCTCCATCATTATGAGTCACTTTGACCATGAAACACATTTGAGTTATAAATACTAAAGTATTAAGGAAAGTCCCGGCTTTCTAATGATTTAGGCTAATTATTATGTTTATGTTCCACCTTTTCACACATTATTTGATGGAAGATTCGTTCAGACATACATTAAACTTCTTGCTACAACAACAACTCGTGTTTTTGGCTTAATTGCGTTTCCACATAAGCGGCTCATTGCAACATCCCACTGAAGATGTCACAAAAAAATTCATTACAAATTGACACAGAAAAGGCTGAATTGATACACTTTAAGATACACCAATATTAATAACAGGGACGTGTAACGTCTCACAAATTCACATGAAACAATGGCAAAATGGAATATATATATTACATCTATTTTAGGAACTACGCATAAATTACAAATAAATGTGCCAGCCATATTACATAGTCCCAGGGGCGGACTGGGACTAAAAAGTGGCCCTGGACTTTCTGGCCCAGAGCGGCCCACCAAACCTGGCCAGCAACACACCACACCATAACACACTGGCTCATTGATTTCATTTTCTGGCTCAATTTAAAATTTTGTGTTTGAAAAAAAAAAAAAAAGAAGACAACATTTATATTGACTGCTAGTCATGACAATGGGCCCCACAGTGCAAAATGGTCATAACTTTAAAACATATAAAACCACCGTAAATGTGATGAGTGGATTTTTTTAGAGAAAGCACTAAAATAAGCACTTAATAACTCAGACAAATAACATGTCCCAAAACGTTTTTCCCCAACATTCAGATGTTAGGTTAAAATGTACATGAAAGTACAATGGAAAGTGTGTATTTTAGGTGCTGTGACAAGTCAGCATTTCTTCAAAGTTTTTAAAGATCTTAATCACCTTTCAACTTTTTTCTAGAAGTGCAAAGTGTTTTCAATAGTTAATATGAGGTTGTGGAAACAACAAGTATAATAATAATATATTATATATGTTCATATAGTTATAAAAGATCATAAAATGTTTAAAATAGTTAGATGAAGAAAGTGTCACACAGCAGGACACTGATGACAATGCTTAAAACTTAAAGTCAGTTACATAACTGTAAATGTTTATTTTAAAAAATAAATCTATGAAAACAAAGTTGGACAGAATATGTACATATATAAATATAAACAAATATAAATATATGTAAAAAAAAAAATAAACATACCTCTTAAAGTGTTGAACTTAGATTAATTGCTCATATTTTCACTCTATGTGAGTTTGTTGCATCTTTATATTTGCAGTGTTTTAATTTCTTCCCCAGATTATTCTTCAGAAAAGTGAAAAGCCCTGTGTTTTGACATGTGCTGTTTCTGCTTTCCTTTATACAAAGTAATCCTCAAAGACTCAAATATCCACAAAGTAATATTTTTCATGACTTATGTTCTGCATTTTTATCAGGCGTGAGCATTATTCAGCGAGCCGCACTTCAGCTCCCTGCGGTATAAATAAATCATGCAAATGGCTATGTACTGCTCATAGCTTTACTGTTTGCAGGTTTTATATATGCTGCTGTTATTGTATTTGTTGTTACTCATTTTGTGATTATCCAGAGCTCATCTTATACTTAACATGTTGTCTTTGGTTGTCACCATTATTGTGATTTGTATGTCAAATAATGAGGTCCACGCGAGGTAGTTAGGCGCACCTCTGGAAATACGCTAAGATGTGTAAGTAGTTTCAAAATAAGTCATTTCTGTTTAAAAGAAAAGCTAGTCAATTAGTTAGACTTTACAGAGAATTTTGAATATTCACTCTGTAATGGGGTCCACGCGGGCATGTTTGAGCCCAGGGCGGCCACCTATATCGCCTGTAGGACAGGCCAGTACTTGCGCAGCAACAGGGCCTAATTAAACAGCGGCCCACCAGGAATACACCCGGTGCTCCCGATGGCCAGTCCACCCCTGCATAGTCTTATAGGCTGGGTTCCCACAGTCATGGAAAACCTGGAAATTCCAGAGAATTTAAACTTGTGATCTCCAGGCCTGGAAATTAATAAAACAAAATTTGTTGTGAATACATTTTATTTATTTATTTTCCTAGTTAAGATCCGCTCCAAATATGAAAACTGGTTAAAAATTACCCTTTTTATAAATTATTATTAAAATTCCTTGTCTAATAACACGAACAAATTGAAAAGTGGAAATCTATTAATTTGAAAATGTGGGAATCGTGTATAGGGTTATTTACCTAAAACAAAAAAAAAATAAAAATAATAAAAGGTACCCATGGCAAATATTCATGCTTTGTGTGTGTGTGTGTGTGTGTGTGTGTGTGTGTGTGTGTGTGTGTGTGTGTACAAAAGGTGTTTGAGGTGTATTTATTTCTGCCAGTTGAAATGAAGGAATAAAGACAAGGGTCTTTTCTCCACTATACCCACTATTCAAGCCATTGTAAGTAGGTTGCACATAGATTCAGTGTGTTGAATAAAATAGCTTGTTCTTCAAGCAGTTCAAAGCCTGGCACATCACAGATACACTAATACACAGTGATTCACAGTCCACTGGTGGTATTTGTCATCAAAAGACCATCAGAGCTTGAGATCTCAGCTAGAGGACAACTCCTGTGTATTGCTGCGCCGTGTGCGTCTTTGTGTTCCCCATTTACTGAAAGCTTGCACGATTCCACCCCATCCAGGCTCTGTGGACCAATACATGACATTATCTAGGTAGCAGATTTAAAAAGTGCCCATTTTTAGAAATAAATACATGAGCGCACTGTAAATCTAGTATGCCCAGACTTCTAAGCAAAAAGTTTTTCCACCCGTTAACAAATCATATTTGATGTCTTTATCACTACATGACTGAAACCAGTGTCAGAAATTAACTTATTTGCCCCCTGGATTTTGTAATTTTAGGAAGGCAAACTTTTCTAATCATATAATAGATACTGTGTCATCCTTCAACTTAATACTTCAATTTAATCATTTTATTAACATAAAATCATTATGAGTAATTCTACATTATATTTTATGCAATAATATATACTTGGGCCTAGAGTATAATATTAAGAAATGAATCACAAATACCAAGAATTTAATTACAGAGGGACTTTATTTGCCCACAATCTGTTTCATTTGTGTCACTTCGGTGGCTTTTTTGCCTCGAGCACCAGTTAATTTCTGACACTGACTGAAATATATGTTCAACACTGGCTACCTTTCTGGAGTTCAGTTGGGGATGGTACGCGCATGCATAATTTCCTAGGATCCTCGTTCACTGTACCAAGGTTTCTGTTCCACTGCTTCCAGTTGGATTCTTCCACACTGAAAGCAACAAAGACACATTGCTAATGGTTTCACTCCTGTTACATGCATGTATTATATGCAGAGCCTAAAATAATTTGTGTGTGTGAGCATGCTTAAATCATCTTGTATCATCTTTTCATAATATATAGTCCATCTTCAGATAATAAAAGAATTAGAGCTTGAATCAGTAGTCCCTGAGATCTGTGTGGAAGCCACTGAGGTCAGAGGTCAAAGGTCACCTGAAGCACCAGCGTTGATCAGGTTCATGCCCCCTTCCCAGGTCCTTCTTTAACCCTGAGCGCAGCCTTTTTTTAAGACAACGAGGAAGAATCCACTCTATGTTCAAGGTGGTGATCGCACGCTGTGACACAAGAATAAAATTTGTATTATATGTCATATTTATTGCCTAATTAAACAACTAAAAAGCAAATCATGCAGGTTTGAAACATGATGATGAGTCTGCTGTACCATATACAAACATACAGCCATGCTACTGAAATATTGTGTCATGGCATGACTTGTTCATGTAATGTGTAGGAGGAGTGCAGAAATGGGTAAAGCTTTAGAGTGATAAGAGAGTGGGAGGCATTGTGATTGACGAGATTATAGGAACATGCTTATTCATGGCATATGGTAATTTATGCTGGCAGACTTTTGATGTCAGCTGCTTTAGAATTGATCCCTTTAAGGCCCTTGTGCTCTGTTGCATTTTATACAGTATACCATTGCATTAGCTTTTAAAAGGTTTGAAACATGGACTAAATTTATCTCTTATTAAAAAGAGTGGAATCCAACATAATTAGTTTAAAAGTAAACTAATACTACAGTTATTACAGCAATATTTCCCATACACAATCCATTAAATGATGTACGCACTGAATAATTTATTCTAAGTGAAAAAAGTACTAAAACTGAAGATTTATTTTTCCTTTTTTAAAAGGGAGTGCTATATAAATAAATGTTGACTCATTCAAGCACACACAAAAAAATTCTCTCTCTCTCTCTCTCTCTCTCTCTCTCTCTCTCACACACACACACTCTCTCTCTCTCTCTCTGTCTTTCTCTTATGTCATTCTTTCTGTCTAGTTGACTTTTTCAATTAGTTGAGTATAGCTCTAGGCCTTTATACCTGTAGTTTCCAGATACTGGTGCTCTCATTTAACATCTCCTCCACTCTTTTATTCATCAGTGCTATCAGCATGTTCAGCAGCAGGATGTACGTCAGTACAATATAGACAATCAACAGCACATAAAACACCTCCTTATATTTATAATTATCTGTGAACTCCAGATCTCCTATGCCAATCGTAAATTTAAACATCTCCAGAGTGATGAAGTAAACGCTTTGTATTGAGGTTTTCACGCAGTTGTTAGTCCCATCCAAAACGTTGATCAAATTACGGCCTTTAGGTTTTTCAAGAAGTGTTACCACAGCTGTTGAGTAAAAAGCAGTTAATAAACTTAACTAAGTAATGTTGCAAGCTTATTGTGATAAAAATGACATTCTAGAAAGGGTGCACAGGAAGATAATACCTGCAGAAAATCCAATGAGCAAGACCATGTATACAACAAGGAATCGCCAAATTTCTCCAAGAATCATCTGACAATGAACAAACAGTGTGTTTGAGAGTGTGCTCTTACAAGCACCTGAAGCAAAGTTGTAAGTGCTGCCTGCACTGGAAGGACTACAAAGAGGCATTAAATGTGTTGTATAATACATCTCTAGTGCAATACAAAACCATACTTTACTATAGAATAGGGCAAGAAGATATACAAAAATGCACAAATGTCCTTTACCTTTTGTATCATGACACTGTAGATTCCCATGTATTTGGACCCCCTGGAGAAGTAGAGGAGGTTTACCCAGCTCAGAGCAAGGCACATAACTAGAAAGGCCAGATATTCATCCTTACCAAGAAAGTACAGTACAGCACACACCATGAAGAGCAGGGCCTGCAGAAAACTAAGACCACAAAAAGCTTGTATATTTGGAATAAACATACTTTACAACACGGTTCTATTCATTAACATTAGTAAATGCATACGGTATCATGAACTAACAATGAACAATATTTTCACACTATGTATTAATCTTGGTTAATGTTCATTCCTAAGTACTCTATTGTTCAATGTTAATTCATGTTAGTTCATTGTGCATTAACTAACTTTAACGTTTATATATTGTTGACTACTGCTGATGATTACAACCTTATTGCAAAGTGCTTCCATATTAAGTGTTTAATTGCGGTTACTGTCTTTGTAGCAAAAAATCCAGGCAATTTAGCTTTATAGTGTGAAATATAATTTTTAAAAAAAAATTAGCAATGTTATCAGATTTTAACTAGTACAGTTATTGACCACTGATACATTTTTCCCACCATATTAAATATTTTAATAGTGATTTTTGTTTGACAGTGCTATATGCTTTTGTTTTCAGAAAAGAGAAGTGTGAAAATTCTTTACAATTTTGTGTTCCACAGAAGAAAGAAAATTAAGGACACGAACATTATGAAAGGGGAGTAAATTATGACAATTTCATTTTCGGTCCAACTAGGTTTTTAACACAGAAACGAGACTTGTAAAGCTCTAGATAAAGCTGTTAAACAGAGGAGAGTGAAGGGACTCACAAAAGCTCATCAGTGTATCCGTCTGTCAACAGGGCCTGAAATCTTGGACGCTTCCTGACCATATCTATTAACTTATAGGATAAAAAAAAAAAATTATCTATTAATATGGAAACCTGGTTTTCTGTATTTATGTGCTGTATATGAAAGTTTCGTTTTTTATTTTATTTTTTATATTTGACAGCATTAATTGATAAACATACCCCTTTCAAAAAGAAGTAAAGTGCTCCAATGGCAGTTATGATTTGTCCTGTAAGAAGCAGGTAGTCTTCCCTTTGATTCCAGTAAGAATGTGGAGGCTTTAAAGAAAGAAAGTGTTTAACATCATAGTAGCTTGTGTCAGAAATTGGACTGGAAATAAGGAAGTAACCCTAACCCTAACCCTTGATCACAAAATTAAAATATGACAAATTATCTGCCACAAACTTTTATCCCTAAGACAGGGCAGACAATAGACATGCCATGACAACTAACTAACTAACTAACTAACTAACTTTCTAGTAAGTCATCCGTGTGTATGTGTGTGTACCTCCCCTGATTGGTGCTGATAAGCAACTGCAGTGAAGATGAAAAGGTAGACAAGATAAACAATGAAGTTGAAAAAGAAAATCCATTGTGCAAATCTTTCCCACTTTTCTTCTAGTAGTTTATTGAGTGGCTCAATATTAAGCATATCAAGACGATTCTGAAATGAGATGACATAAACAAACATGTTGCTTTCAACAAAAGGTAATCTTAATCCATGTAGATTTTATATAGATACAATTTTGCATTTTAAATTAATTATGCATCAAATGAAAGCTGCAATTCAACACATGATCTTAATCTTAAATAAACCTAATTAATGTGTCTCCTCACAGGAATCTCGCTGCCATAGACGACTATCTCCAGTACAGAGTTCTTCTCGTAGGTGTCAAGGGACGAAAGATCATAGAGAGAGGAGCACACTGGACCATAGACCCATTCTGTGATCTTCCGTGACAGGTGTCTGCACTCTTTAAACTCCCGCTGAACAATGTGCCTGAACAGCTGATGAACATGAGACAATCAACAAATGTTTTAAGTAGACAGACTATTTACAACATGTTATTAGTTACAAATTATTTAAAAAACAACAGCAACAACAGATTTTAATTAGATGTGTCTTTTAGCAGATGCCATTTATCAACTGAAGGTTTTAGTAAACAGAACTTTCCCCCTTTTAGCTCACTCATTATATACTCTTATGGTTAATTCAAACAACAACAAAAAAAAAGATATTATAAGAGATATTAGGCAGAATATTTGCCTCATTCACATTTTCTTTTTCCATACAATGACAGTGAATGGTGACTGAGGATAACTGCCTGAATGACTGAAGTTCAGGCATGAAACTCTACTCTTTTCTCTAAAACCCTCCTCCTTCCCAGCTTCACTTTTCAAGATCAGCTATATGGGGACTGAATGTATATCTAATTGCTTGATGCAACATGTCTTGTGTTTTGTCTATGTGTAACTGGTCCTGCTCGACCTGCTCCGAACAGGATTCGAACCGGCGCCTCCGGGGTGGGAGGCGGGCACGCTAACAAGGAGGCTAAAGCCCCTAGCGTCAGTCGCTAGTGTGCCTCTTGAGGCCAGGGGAGTGAGGTTTACACACACAGCACAGCACGTACCAGCTGGCTACTGTTACACTCACCCCCCTAAACCTCACTCCCATCCCGGGTTTCGGCACCACTGTAACTGGTCCTGCTTGACCCACTCTGAGCGGGATTTGAACCGACATCTCCGGTGTGGTAGGTAGGTGCGCTAACGAGGAGGCTAAAGCCTCTACCATCAGTCGCTAGTGTGCCTCTTGAGGCCAGGGGAGTAAGATTTACACACTGCACAGCTACCTACCAGCTGACTACCGTTACACTCACCCCCCTAAACCTCACTCCCATCCAGGTCACAGCGTCACTGTAACCGGTCCTGCACGACCCGCTCCAAACGAGATTCGAACTTGCATCTCCGATGTGGGAGGAGGGTGCGCTAATGAGGAGGCTAAAGGCTACAGCCTCTAGCGTCAGTCGCTAGTGTACATCTTGAGGCCAGGGGAGTGAGGTTTACAAACTGCACAGCTACCTATTAGCTGGCTACCATTATATATGCTTAACTCAGCATGTCTGTGTATATTCTAGTAGTAGTAAGTCTTTGTACTTGCTCTGCAGCAGCAGCAGCATAGCAGATCTAGTCTGCCAAGACCAAATTCCATATTTCATACCCACATTAATATGCTAAATCTTTCAGAGAGTTGTCATGACTGAACATCTTTTGAGTTCCATGGAAGAAATAGAGCAATTCGGTTTTGGAACAACAGGAAGTCTGATTGCTATCTAAAATGAGATTTGACTTTGTGAAATTCAGCAAGTCCTGAATCAACATCAGTTTAATATACGTACAACAGCACCAAAACAACAAATGAAAACAAATGATCATGCAGAACTATGGACTATGTCTATATACTATGTAGAATTATGATTAAATGACAATGACTCAGGACCAGTGTCTGACTTGATGTCTATGTCTGACATTTTTCTCAAAGGGAAAATAACATTTCAGATCATGTGAGTGTCAGTCATCTCATCCGAAATCAGGAACATCCAAAAACAAACGAACTGACTTTAGAGTGCATGCCTGTTTTAAATGAATCACTGCTTCTATTTAGCAAAATATATCGTAATCAGAATTGTTCATATTCTGGAACATTCAAAAATCAGTAACTACCAGCAAAAAGAAAATGTTTTCCCAAAGAGATAACAATTTTTTTTTAATTACTCTGTGGTAATCATAGTTATCAAACACCTTACCTCAAATTTTCCTGTCTTGGCTGCTAGTTTGATAGGAGTTAGTCCCTGATTATTCTCATTTTCCTCCAGCTTTAGCTTGGGGTGAAGTTGAGCAGCTTTGGTTAAGATGTGATCATACATGTCAATGACAAACTCTGTGTTCTCAGAACTATTATCGGCCACCACTACAAGGGCGTGAAGCACCATGTTTCCATGAGAGTCCTTCTCTTTGAGATCCACTGGCTGGTAAGGGTTATCCATCAGAAAGTCTACGATGTCTGGCTGATTTGTGCAAGCAGCTAGCGACAATGGTAACTCACCTGTGCAGAAAAGGTGCAAAATAAACAGGTAGCCCTATTGGGTGAGTAACATTGCGAACATTAGAAGTTCAAATTTAAAATGGATTGCGGACACATAACATGTCTGTGAACTTTTCTTTATCAACATCAAGATTTAAAGTTGAAATCTGAATGAGAAAAGGCTAGTGTATGTATTTAAGGTGCAGTGACTGGCCTCTATGATGTGCAATTTTGTTAAATGTTAAAACTTTTTTGTATCTTAGCTTGATATGCAGAATCAACTATAAGTAGCCCATTAGTAAGTTGATTTCACCTATATGGCAACATGATCACAAGGGAAATCGGAAATCACAAGGGAAATCGGCATGATATTTCCCTGAAATCAACCCCATTCAGCCAAATTACTGACAAGTGCTATTTCCCATCAGACATTTTGTATAATTTCTTTTGTGAATACATTAGGTCTGGTGCTACTGAGAGTGCATTGCATGAGCAACCTCAAAGATATGGTTTCTGGTCCCATGTGAGAACCAGGAAGTAATGATGTTCACATAAAGAATGGTGAGAGTGATTCGGAGGTTGCATTTTCCCTCTAAAATAAAATGTTTGCTCCACTAATGGTTAGGTTTAGAGTTGGGGTTAGAGGGGTAGAGTTAATAAAATATGTATTCCTGTTGACTGTATTACATAACTACAAATACAATTCGTTTTTGGTGCCACTCTGTGGACATTTCACCCAGAAACTGGAGCCAACATGTGCCCATATGTTCAACAACCTAATTCGGCTGAATTTACAGTGATCGGTCTGACCTGTGGCGCTATCGACAAATTTTCTTTGTTTGAGTGACCCATACAGCCGGACACAGCAAAACTGGCTCAACCCATGCCATGAGCTTAGGGTGGGACTATCTGTTTTTATAACCATTTGGTGGTTCTGTTTGAGAAGAACAGTCATTATTTTTGCATATTTTTTGGTGATGCCAGTGGTGCAGAAATTACACACTTCAGCAAGGTTTTCAACATTTTTCATTTCATTTCTGCCTTCACTTGTTAATTTTAAAAGATCGTACGATGTGTCAAATGCATTTTAAAATAACAAATAGGCCTATTCAGTGTAGTATCTCTACTAATTTGAGGTCATAAAAATCATTTGCAAAGTAAAAATGTGTAAAATGTTTTGTACAAATATTAGGAGTAGCTTATAGCATGTCACAATGCAGCACATGTCAATTTGCTAAATGTATTTCATGTCAACAACCCATATACAGATTTTCATTGAGAGTTAATATATTTGAAATGAAGCATTTCATGCAGCATACTTTGTAATCCTAAAATAAATGCCTGTTCCTTGAATCAGTGATACTGCTTATAATATGCTGTTGGTTAAAATCACTGATGAAGGTTGAAGAAAACCTATAGCAAAAGTTCAACCTTATCCTTAGTGTTAGACTTACCAAAATAGAAGCACATGCTTTTATTGGGCTGAAAGAATGTCCCACAGGCTTTAGTATGGACGTCTGCCCCTTTCTTAACCAGCATCTCTACAAACTTTGCACTCCTCCTTTCAATGGCAACATGGAGAGCTGTCTGACCTGTATGTCAAGGAGAGCAATAACATTGCAGGATGGGTTTGAGTTAAAGATGATCAATATTCTGTTGATTCATAAAAAATAACCAGCCTTTTAGCTAATATAAAACCATAACTAATAACAACAAGGCTCTGACCTTTGTAGTAACTGTCTGTGTATGCAGCATTTATGAATTTCTGTAAATCGTTTATTTTCTCTGCAATGTCAAGAAGATATTCAATTGTGTCATTCTCGCCATTCTTCAAGTTTAAAAGAGCTTTCAGCAGGGCTGTCTTTCCATTGGACATATCTAAGGAATATATAAAAACATGGGTTGGATTATTCAATAAATATGTCATGATTTAAAAATATATATATACTTCTCTGTATGGATTGCATTATATTTGCCATACAATTGAGACATATGTACATAAAGAATCAGAGAGATGTTTGTTTCTTTTTTGCAGGTACTGCTGTAAACCCTGCAGTTTAGAGATTTCACCACTGGATGCTGCCTCAAATAGATCCTCAATGGTAAACTTCTTGCTGTTCTGTTCAGCTGGTTCCTCTTTCACTTGTCTGATTTGCCTATGAGCAGAATACATCTTTTAATATTAGTATTTTTTCAATTGTCCTCTAAAAGCAAAAAAACAGCTTTTTGATACACGACTACAGTATGGTTTAATTTAGGAATAGCAGGGATCATTTTAATGGCGCAGGCAAAATGCAGTTGGTTGGTTAAATAAAAAAATAGCGGACAGTTTTAGCAATGAACAACACAGATATTTAAGTTTAGCAAGTTTTATTTACTGTTATTATGTTGGCTTGATAAAGCTAACATACTGTTATTCTACAAACTTTGTTTAGGGGTTTTTTCAAAATCCCTAAACCGAAACAAACATTTTCTAACACTAACTCCTAGAGCTTTCAAGCTACATCCACCAAACTTAGTACAGACCTTCAGACTGTTCTGACAGCATGCTATGTCTTTTCTAACTGATCGGACTTACAGTTTTCACACAGCAAATACCTGTGATTAAGATGGTGAATCAATTAATTTGTACATTGAATTGGCTTGGTTAATGACTGCTGATATGTCAAAGATGAGATAAGATAAGGTTTATCCCAGCTCTCCATGCTCAAAGTTAGTAACCCCACTCACCTGTCAAAGTGGTAGTTAAATCTAACTTTGGGTGCAGCTGCCACAACGTCTTCCAGGTAATTAGAGTCCATGGGTATCTTGTGCTTAGAGCGACCTTTCCTCGCCTGCTTGGCCTTGGCCCTTTCCTCCTCTGTCCTGTCATCCACCTCCAGAGTGAATGATATGAAACTGCTGTCTTTTGATTTGCTCATACTGGTTTCCTTGTAGTTTCACAGCTGTAGTTATGGCTGTAAGCTGTAAAAAATTGACATCATTGGCAAATATAGGGCATCATTAGTTTCAATTTCATATACAAAAAGGCCCAGGAAATGGATGCCTGACTACAAAATGTGTTATATATCATTTAATCTATAATTAATCGTAATATAATAAAGTTATATTAGGGAAGGATAAAACCCATAACCCAAATACCAAGGCGATAGCATAATAGCTTTTGAAAGACATTAAATAAATGTAATATTTATGGGTCCAGAACTATCGGTGGGGCACGTGGTGAGTTGTGCGTGGATGCCGCTGAGAATAGCGTTAGGCCTCCACATGCGCTATATCACTGCGGTAACACACTCAACAAGCCACGTAATAAGATGCACAGATTGACAGTCTCAGACGCGGAGGCAACTGAGATTCGTCCTCCGCCGCCCAGATTGAAGCGAGTCACTATGCCACCACGAGGACTTAGAGCACATTGTGAATTGGGCATTCCAAATTGGGGAGAAAAAGGGAGAATTTTTTTTTTTTTATAAAAACGTTTGTTCGATTTACGCTGCTAAATATGGTGGAAACGCGTCATCACAGTCTGTGCAAAGTGTCCATTTAAAAAATCACTGGAAATCATAAATGTCTGAAGAGGCATTGCGTTTTGTAGTATTAGGTTAAAACTCCACAAGATTTGTGACTAGTGTTGTCAGAATCGTTAATCATATTTTGATTCTAATGGGTTTGTGCAGCACACATGTTCCATCCAGGGTAAAAAGGTTTGGCTGGTTAGAATGGTAGATATTTTGACACAGTGAGCACAGGGTCCAAACCCAGGTCCCCCATGCTGCTGACCCAACACACTTCTGATGGTGCCACAAGGGAAGGTAAATACACTTGGGTCGATGCAAAAATGTCTGATGGGAGATGCCGCTTGTCAGCGAGTCAATATGTCAGATTCTAGGGCACATGAACTCTCGGAAACAACAAGCCGACTTCCTGTGTGATCATGTTGTCAGATTTTTGATGTGTTCAAAGCTACACATTTTTCATGTTAGGTTAATTGTTTGTTGGATAAGAGTCTAAGTACAAAACTGTATTTGTGTCTCTAATGTTTTAATAAATGTGCATCATATATGTGTGTATCATATTCATATAAAGTGCTAAAGGTGTCATTTTAGTCAGATTTTGTCTGATTTTTGAGAGAGTAAGAGCTATTTGTAGAAATAATTGACCATCTCATTGTGTCATTTAGCTTTAAGCACCAGTGAAAGAGGAAGGGGTCACAAATGATCCAAATGGAAACTCCTGTGACAGGAAGTCACAGTATAAAATGAAATGGAGAACTAGTGCTACAATTGAATATATAGCTTAGATATATGTGTATCTCACTGCCACACAAAACGAGGACTCTATAAAAACTGCCAAAATGTTATTAGGTGTTATTATATGAAGTCTTATCATAAAAGCATCTAATTTCAACATCAATCTCTTAAACTCTTTAGGCCTATTTAACCCATCTAATGGACCAGTGTTTATCTTTTGGACATGCAAAGTTCATTCTTTATCAAAATAGAAATGTGTATTCATTTATAGGTCAAGGTAAAAGCAGAAATGTTCAGACATACAAAATGTAGAAACACATTAATAAGGAAGAATTGATAAGGAACAAATTAAGCACATTCAGTCTGTGTGTGAGTCTGTAAGTGTATATTTACACAGATCGTTGCCGCTTCTAATAGACTTTTGCAAACTGAATTATTGATTTCTCTTCATGCTTTTACATGCTATATGATCCCATCCAGGGAATGGACTATGACTGTTCCATTAAGAAAAACTTCCCAGAACAAATACATGGTAGTGTATGTCTGACCAAATGGAATATTCTAATGCACTGAATAGTCTGTTTTAGAACATTACAACTTAGCCTCTCTGTAAATGGGTTCATATCTCATTGCATTCTCTAAAGTAAGAGATGCAATGAGTGGAAATGGACACCAAAGAGAGATTGCATTACAGTGTCTTTGGGCGATAATGTTGCACATGGTCAACAGTGTATGAGAGGGTATTTTGATTTCTGAGTTTGTAGGAAAAGCTACTATTGTTCCATTTAGAAATGAGTACCCCTGGGCACACATGTGATATATCTGGTGACATTTTACCATGCCTCACTAATTAAGATGGTTTTGTATCTAAAAGGCTTGTTTTTACTTTAACCAATTAATTTAAAGATGGTCAGATTGCTTTTATAAGCTATTGTGACATTATAATACCAGCATTGTACTAGCATTAAGATCAGGAATTGTGCTTTAATACTGTTTCACTAATTGTTCCTTTCTTTTGTGAATAGTCAAATTACACTGCAGTTATACAAAAAATAAAAATAAAAAAATGTAATAGCAACATTGTTAGAAAGTGCCCCTTATAATGGATCACTTTATTGTGTCTTTTTGCTTTAAGCGCTAGTAAAAGAGGAAGGGGTCACACACGATTCAGGCTGAAACTGTCTGTGATGGGAAGACATGTTACTGAATGTAATGCAAAACTAGTTGCAATGTTTTATAAATAGCTTGAGCATATTTGCACATTACTGCTGCATTAAAAAAGCACTCATACTTTAACAGCCAAAATAATTATGGAGGTATCCTTAAATGTAATATGTAGTCATGATAATCAGAGCATCCAATCTTGATTCGGCATTTAATAAAACACAATTTTAGAACTTTGTTTATCTTTGTGACAATGAAAATCTCTTTAGATTTGTCAAAACAATAATTAACGTTTAATGCGCACATAATGGTCAAAGCAAAGGTGTCAAGAATGCAAAAGATAAGTTTAAACCAGGAACAAATTAAGCTTGTTCTGTATGCGAGACACAGCAGATTGTTGCTGGCTGTAATAGATTTTTGCAGACCCAGTTATTAATACAGTTTTATGTTGTTTCATGCTATATGATCCCATCCAGGGAATGGTCCACATTAGTCTCATCAGTAAAGCCCTGTCCTGACCAAATTCATGAAATGGTATGTCAGGCAAGATGCTGTGTTCTAATACATTGGAGACTCTTATTTTTTAGAATAATATAAAATAACTTATCTGTAAAAAGTATCCAGTGGCTTTACATTATAGCAGAATCAGTACATAAAGGGTGCATTATGCTCCACCGTCTTTGGATTACATCATTGATGCTTATTACATTATGAGATGCACTGATACAGCATGCTTGGAGTTGAGCAAAACACAGTTCAGACTTAAGAGAATAGTTCAAACTGATCTGCGGAAATATTTACTAAATTTCACAAAGGTATCCAAAAAATTTAAATGAACTGAAAGCATTTCAGCAAAAGTTTTGTTACAATGCACTACATTAGCAAAATCAGAATTTAAATGGTTTTATATTTCAGTAATCCATTATGAGAATAAAACATTAAACATCTGTACTCACCATCAATTTCTGTTTGTTTTTTAGTTTCTGTCATATGACGCATCCAGTTTTATTGGTGCTCCTCTTTGTTGTTTACATTAATGAGCTTGATTAAAGTATGATGCCTTGAACTCAATGTCGATGAGAGTGATACAGTAGCTCTCTCTCTCTGTCTCAGAGAGGAAGCAAAGGCAAGATGTTTTGAAGTGGGTAAAAGCCTTACAGAAAGACTCTCTGTATTGATTTTTGAGTCTGCTGTTATGTATGTTTTTCTATGTTCACACCCCTTTGTGCCTTGTTTATAATCCTTTAGTTCTACATATACACCAAACAATGTCACATCTACAGTAAATATCACACATTATTAAAATTCTCTCTTACAAATGCTTCACTTTTTTCTATTTTAAATCTATAACAATCCAAACACTTATGCAGATATTGTACATGTTCTGGAATACATATTTTTCACATAAATACTTCACTGAGCATCTTGCATGGGTTTTGAGGATCATCTGAAACACCCAGCACTCAGATCTGCACTAATCGAGACACCGTGGTGGTTCTATTAAAGCAATGTTGCATAGCTCGCATGGTTTCCTGAATGACACTGAATTGCTGTGGCAGAGTGAGATGGTATGAGACATATAAACATGCATTGTGGTTAAAGGTGCACACATGAACAGAATGTTGTTGTTTGTTTTCAACATACAATCATGTTTTGGTGCAGATGTTGTAAAAGATGTGCCCCTATATGATGTGAAGCTGGCCTGCACCTCTTTTCATTGTTTGTTCCTCAATATGACATTTCAGGTGTCTTAAAGAACTGGACACAATGGCTTAAGCAGAAAAGTCAGTTCCAGCAAGAGCAAGATGTAGTACATAAAGTACTGGATATTGCATAAGCTCAAATAAAACAAAGAATAAGCATAAAAAGTTACTGGAAATATGATGCATCAAAGTCTTGTTGTTTATTACAATTTAAAATGCCACAGAACATTGTAAACAATGTTTTGTTATGTCAAGGCTCTATTCAGTCATTCAGTAGAATTCTTAAATTGCAAACAACAGTGATGGTTCATATGGCTGGCTAGTATGGGGCCGATAAATTGGAAGAAAAATCATTTGACAAATTAAAATAAAAAAGAGCGTTTAAATAGGTGGAAAGCAGATTGATCAATAGATACACAAATAAACAGACTGATAAAAAAAAATAATCAAAAAGGTAAATTAAGACTTCACTGATATAATAAAGTTAAAAATAAATCATTTCATAATATTTGATCAATACTAACTCTAATTTTTGGTCAAACATTTTTTATTTAAGTGCACTTCAATACTAACTCTCATTTTTAAAAGTAAAAAATGAATATAGTTGAGCAATATAGCACATTGTAAATGTCTCTGAGATGAACTTCACCCTATAGCATATGATATGGCTGACCTGTGTCATATCTTCTTATGTTTGATCATTAAACATCATAGCAACTCCAACTGCTGAGTCCACATCTTTTCCATAAGACTACAGGAAAAGGAAATACTCTCTCCACTTCCTTTTGCAGAACTGTGTTACATGAGAGCACTGCTACTGCAAATAATCCTTGTCACCCCTGCAGCCTGTAGGCTTTGAGGGGGCATCATAATGGCCATGTTCTCAATAATGCCTCTGCACAAAGCCAGAGTCATGTGAACCAGAGAGATTTAAATAAAGCATGAAGTCTTGAAGTGCATATACAAGTTAGTTCATCTGCTATTCACAGCTTTGTGCAAAGATATTTTCAAGTGATTTTTGTAATTTTGTACGTTTGTTTTTTAAAGCATGCTAAAACGAGATCAAGAAATCTTTCCTTCTGTGCATCAAAGCAGCTTGCTATTAATTACAATGAACTTTGAGGCAAAACTTGGAAAAACAAGATTGGTTAATTCATTTTCAATGAGCACTCAAAGAGCTAAAACTGATAACTCTCTTCTACTCTAATTTGGCCAGCTCAGAGAAAGAAAGATTGCATATTTATTTAAGCTGGGAAGGTAGAACTGTTTGAGCCTTTCTTGTTTAATTAATTAGCTTTAAAAATTCAAGTTCTTTTTTGTCTTTTCATAGCTCGTCTTTTTTTCATAGATTTGGCACAGATATATCTGATTTACTACAACCCATAAAACAGATACTGTCTCACATGCCCTTGAGAGAGGTCGCAGAAATCTGAGTACAGGATCTGCCATTTCTAAATGTGCTCTTTGCAGTCATGTAACATCTCCATCTAGAGGTTAAACTAGTAAACACATAATATGTCCTGAAGATATAGTATATATTGATTGCTGTTTGTAACTGAACTGTTACGACTCAAATAGGCTGACAGTAAGAAACTGTCATTTAGAAACATAAGGCGCTTTTGCACCATCAGGCTGAATGGTTCTGGTTGCGGAACTGAACCGTTCTGTACCAATCCGGGCATGTTGGCACAGTTACGTTGCCCCTGTGTCGCAGTTCTCACGTGAAAATGCTAACGCAATTATGTCACGTGCATACTGTTGCTGACCGGAAGTGATGCTATAGTTAAAAAGTACTTAAATATTGATCTTTTTCACACAAAAGCAATTATGTTGCTTAAGAAGACATTAATTTAACCGCTGGAGTCGTATCGATGACGTTTATGCTGACTGTCTGTGATTTTTGGAGCTACAAAGGTCTGGTCACCATCCACTTGCATTTTAAGGACCTACTGAGCTGAGATATTCATCTATTTTTCTTCAAATGTGCTCTGCAGAAAAATGAAAGTCATATACACCTGGGATATCATAAGGGTGAGTAAATGATTTGAATTTTCATTTTTGGTTGAACTATCCCTTTAAATAAACACAGTAACAGTTCCAGAGACAGTTATATTATGTAGCCTAATGTTGTTCAGTTCTTATTTTATTTTGAGTTAGACATTCATAACATAGCTAACCATGCTGAGAAATCCGGGCTCGGAACAGATTGTAATTGTACCATACCGAACTGTACTTAGTGGAAATGCTACTGGAACCGTTAATCAAGTGTGCTCAGAACCGTTCACCCCGATGGTGGGAAAGCACCTATAGACAGGGTTGGGAGGTTTACTTTTGAAATGTATTCCACTACAGATTACAGAACACATGCTGTAAAATGTAATTTGTAGCGTATTCCGTTAGATTACTCAAGGTCAGTAACATATTATAAATACTTTGGATTACTTCTTCAGCACTGGTAGATTTTGTCACTTGTTTTGACTATAAAAACTCTGCCAGTACAGTAAGACAAAATACACATGTTAAAAATACATTCTCTGAAAAACCTAAATATCTTATGCAGTGTTGTTTCTAAAACAAGATAAATCTAATTGATCTTGTTTTAAGGATTTTTAGATATTTTTACAGGAAAACAATACAAAAATTATTAACAAGAATACGACTTTGCCCTAATATCAAAGGTCTTACTAGAAAAAAAGAAATTATGATTCAACGTGAATTTTCTTGATAAAAAAAAAAATATGATCGTGCCTGGTAACGTGCGCATGTAAAATGGCTAGAAATAGCATTTTAGCTTAGCGTAAAGCTGACAATTTACACAAGGTTTATTTCTATTTCTTCTGCTCCAAACTTACTTCAAACTGACTTCTCTGTCTGCTCATATGAATGTAACACATCATAAGAAAGTGTTTCACTGCTGTTCAAATGCACTTTGGGTGCATCATTTATATGTATAAATGTTTTCCTTCTGAAAGGACTAAATATTAAATGAAACAAATGACAATATAATGCAAAGTAATCTCTTCAGTAATCAAAATACTTATTGAATGTAACTGTATTCTAAATACCAATTATTTAAATTGTAACTGTAGTGGAATACAGTTACTCATATTTTGTATTTTAAATACGTAATCCTGTTACATGTATTCTGTTACTCCCCAACCGTGACTATAGACTAATACAAACTAACACAAATCATTCTGAATAATAATTTATTCAAAAAATAACTCTAAAAATTATGACTTTGGATTTCATGCTTTTTAACGCAGCTGTAAATAAAAGTCTGTTATGAACATGTTTGTTGGTGGTGCAGCTGATGTCAGAGTTTGTGGGTTAACTCTGTTAACCGGTGTCTATCACTTTCTTTGACTGCGCATCAGCAGCACGACTTTCCCTTATGTGATGCCCAGAACAAACCCACTGGTCGCCATGAGCTCAATATGTCTTGTACTACACAAATCATTATATTTACAGTCGGAGGAAAACAGGAACAGTCTATGCCATTTGGCTGCACAAGCAATAGACAGTTTCACTAATGCCAAATATTCGCTAAAAACTAATATCTCTGTTGCGTTTCTAGGCGTCTAAAGTCGAACTGTTTTCTGGAGGGGGATTTTGACCCTTCGTGGATCCCGTAGAGTGGGTGAGAGGTGAAAGGTATCAATAAATATTTTAAAACCGAAAAACTACTCAGAATCATTGACATAAATGTGGATGAACCCTATGTAGTATGATACATTTTCTTTTAATGAAATTAAGTCGATTATGAAGACGACATAATTTTTTGTCCCTCGATAACCCATGGGCAGTGTTGCCAAATCCATTGATTATAAACGCCCTTTCACCTTAAAGTCGTCATTATATATGTAGCAGAACAATACAGCTCGATTCAAAGCAGCTTTACAGAAGGTCATGCCTGAATGTCTTGATGTCAGCCTTAATGTTTTAAGCAATCAAGGCAACTGGTGTAAGGGGAAAAAAAAAAAAAAAAAAAAAAAAAAAAAACTCGTTACTCAGGGGGAGCCCAGACGATATTGTAGGCTATTTGTATGATTATAAACAAAGAATATTTGTATAGAGCTGTTCAGGTTGTAGTCCAAAACCCAGAAAAGATCATTATCATTAACGAGTCATGGGTTCCCTTGGGATGTTGGGGTTTTTATGAAGCCATGAATTTATGAGTAAAATAAGATCTGTAGTAAACATTACAACATTCTTGGAAGTTTTCTTCTAGGACATTAATTACACACAATCATTCCCCAAACGTGAAGTTTGAAGCTGCCGCATTTTTTATTTTTTTATTTTTTTTTATTTATTTTTTTTAAGTATGTTGCTTCAAAATTCAAATTTGCTGTTTGACTGTGTAATTTATATTGCAGAAAAAAGAAAAAAAAAAAAAAAAGAAAAGAAAAAAAAGCATCCAATAACTTCAAGTAATGTTCACAGACCTTATTTTACTCATAAATTAAATAAATAAAAATATAAAACATTATAAAAACCCATAGGAAATTCCCAAGGGAACCCATGGTGAATTAGCCTTCCCCTAGAAATTGACTGAACATGTCTGAACAGAGAGCAGAGGCTATTTACACTAACTCCGACCACCACTGCTCAGACCAAACTCAAGACAGACACGACAGATTTATTTGGGGTCAACTGCTGATCAAATGAAGGCAGGCATATTTGAATTTTATTACGATAGGGCAGAGGCATTAAACTGGTTAACAGATTAGACATTTAGTGGATTAAGAGATTGGATAACTAAGTGACTATTTGCACTCCAATAGTCTGGTGGAAACAGGATTTTAAGACAAACTGCACCCCATGTAGTAGCTCTGGGTGTAATGAATGTATGTGTAAGTGCTGTCACGCTGGAGATACGGGTTTGAATCTCACCCCTTGACATACTTTCTCCCATGTTTGTACTCTTAACATTTCCTATAATACTACTTATAGTAATAAATAAAAGAGATTCCTCACAGTGAAGCTCAGGGAGTTGAGAGAAGGATTTGATCCGGATAAAATTAATCATGGTTTTACTGTAGTAATATTGTAGCAATCATGTGTTTTGGTGGAAACGATATAGTTCTGATGTACAAACCATGGTGTTACTACAGTAACATGTTGTTAATAATAGTTAATAGTAACCATGTTTAATTTTGTGGTTACTATGATTTTACTACAAAAATACCATGGTGATACTATGGTTACTGTAGTAAATCCATGGTTAATATTTGTAAGGTAGGGTTAAGGCCCAAACGTATTCTACGCAAGGACGTGAACGCAGACGTGCTTTGCTACCCAAGCTCGATTTCATGCGTTGCTGCATTGTGAAATGTGTCAGCGCTCATTTCATAGCACAACGCAAGTACACGCTTGCAGTGTTGCCGGAAGGGGCGCTAGAGTGGATTTTCTTCTTTCAATCAGCAACTGTCATGGTGAAATCGGGCAGCAATTTGAGTTGAATCTTTTCAGAAAATATATACGACTTTTTGTCCCTAGTCCATTCAAACGATCTTGTTTTTTTCTCCTTGTCTCTCCCCACTCCTCAAATATCGACTCATCTACCACATCCGGGCTGCATCCGAAAACGTAGGCAGCTGACTTACTGCCTATTCAGTTAATGGCTTAACTGAGAGCTGTTTTGAATTAATGGAACTCTTAAGGAAACTGGTTTCCGAACAGTTTGAAAAGCACCTTATTTTCATCCTGCCCCTGTATATAGCCTCTGAAGGCAGCAATGTCCTGGTTTCGGACGCAGCCCCGATTTTGTGGTCACGCCTAAAAAATCTATTGCCCTCTTGTGGTCTGAGGTTTATAACAGCCAGAGCAACGCAAGAATGCATGTAATGTATGTACAACGTGACCACACGTTGGCCAAGCGCTCACGTTTGCGTACTTTTTTTTCTACCCAATTTGGAATGCCCAATTCCCACAACTTAGTAGGTCCTTATGATGGTGCGGTTACTCACCTCAATCTGGGTGCGGAGGACAAGTCTCAGTTGCCTCCGCTTCTAAGACAGTCAATCTGCGCATCTTATCACATGGCTTGCTGTGCATGACACCGTGGAGACTCACAGCATGTGGAGGCTCATGCTGTTCTCCACGATCCACACACAACTTACCATGCACCCCACTGAGAACGAGAACCACTAATCGCAACCACGAGGAAGTTACCCCATGTGACTCTACCCTCCCTAGCAACGGGCCAATTTGGTTGCTTAGGAGACCTGGCTGGAGTCACTCAGCACACCCTGTATTTGAACTCATGACTCCAGGGGTGGTAGTCAGCGTCAATACTCGATGAGCTACCCAGGGCCCCCTGTGTTTGCGTATTTGTGTAGTATGTTTCAGCCTTTAGGGGTAGGGGTTGGTATAGGGTGTCTGTGGGACTCTAAATAAACACAATAAAAATGCTGCAGTGATGCCATTATACTGTATGTTAATATTTAAACAGGGGTGTAAGAGTATCTGCCACTATTTGCACTTTTTCACTTAGTTAAAATAGCATCTGCCTGATAATAAGGTGTCTTTGTTTTCCATCCACAATGGAATTTACTAAAAAGAACTTTTATCGCAGCAGTCAAATCCAAATCATTTTGCGTGTTTCTTTTGGGAAATCTGGCAACCCCACCCATGATGCTTTGCGAGAAAATGGCTGACAGATAGTGACACACGCTGTGTTTCATGCAGAATTTGTTATTTTTTTCCCCCCTAAATAATACATTCCTTAGTGTAGTATAGTCAGCAGATCTCTTATGATGCTCGAGCGTTTAATGTAAATGCTTTCTTAAATCACGGAGGCATACTCTTCTTCATCTGTGATATATTTTCATCTTGACTCTAACGGTAAATTGATGGAGATTTAACACTTTATATTAACATTATAATCATCACGTGTTTTTCACATATCTCTTGTGTTGTCTTTCAGTGTGTTTTTACATCATAAGATGGCCACAGTCGCAGCCAAACGCGAGGGACCGCAGTTCATCAGCGAGGTGGCCGTCAGAGGAAACGCCGCTGTGCTCGACTACTGTCGCACGTCCGTGTCTGCTCTGTCCGGGGCTACAGCGGGCATCCTCGGTCTGACGGGATTGTACGGCTTTGTGTTTTATTTCATTGCTTCTTTCCTGTTGTCGTTGCTTCTAATACTCAAAGCCGGTCGCCGGTGGAACAAGTGTTTCAAATCTCGACGTCTTCTCTTCACCGGAGGCCTCGTGGGCGGCCTCTTTACTTACGTGCTCTTCTGGACTTTCCTGTATGGAATGGTGCATGTGTACTGAACGGACTACATCTCCACACAGAACCGCAGCAAAATAAAGGAGGGAGAGTGCTGATTGCTGTACCATAGCTCGTTTCCGTTACTTGATGTTTAGATCAAATATTTTACTATTTTTTTTCCCTCAGTACTAATTGATTGCACTGAAACCTAGAATATAAAAAATTGTGTGCTATCAAAATGTTCCGTCTCTTGTCATTAATATCGTCATAATACTTCATAAAGAACTGGGTTGTGTTTAGGATCTATAGTCCATTAGGGAAACTCTTTTTCAGTTTTCTTTAAAACACTAAACAACAATCTGAAGACTCAACACCAACTGTAAACTGTACAAACCGCATGACATTTTCTTGGGTACTATGAAAATAAATCATTAACCTAATGGATTAAATTGTGTGGTTTCTTAAAATACATACTGTTAAAGTTATTTTCATGAAACATTCATTATTGTGCGTAGGATGCATGTGAACCTTGTCTATTGTGACAAGTTACTTTACACCTCCTTAAACTAGACTACTAACATTTTAAGTACTTCTTTACTAGTTTTTCCAGGATTATCTGAAGGTTTTTCCCAAATACAGTGCTGCAATTATTGTGTTATTGCATAAAATATTCTGCTTTTTCTTTTCTTTTTTATTCAGACTGTGAAAGGGTACAGTCATATCTCTGGATATCCTCAATGCTTAAAACCCACACTCTATATTCATGCCCAAGAAATAAAGTTGTTTAGTATTTAAACAGTGTTTGTCAGTTATGGGCAGTGATGAAAATCCAGACAGTATTTTTACATTTTAAATTGACATTTTGATGTTCCTTTTCCCCCCCAGACACATCTATTTGAATAGGATTCTTGTTCTCTGTTCACTGTTACTTCATGCCGCTGTAGTCAGGAGAGTGTGATTTATATTTGACTGAAATGATAGGATATTGGCTTTGTTTTCAAGACTAAGAGTTTATACATATAATTAGATATTATAAATTACAAAAACATTCTGAAGCTTTCATGTATTTTTGGAATTTAAAGTAACAAAATCTGCCACAAGATAATATTTCCAACTAACCCATTTCACGTTTATTTAAGATGAAGGCAATGAGGTGAACCAAGCATTGCCTTACAAATCTTCAACAATTATTCAACCATGGTTTGACAGTTTGGTCTGTTTTGTCAGACCCAAGTTTTGGTGTCAACACTGGTTAGATATATAATAAATTATTTGCTGTTTTTTGTAACAAAAACTTCCATTGCCACCCAAAAAACAAGAAGATTTCTAACCACGGGACTGGCGCTATTCCATTTAGTGTGACTGTGCATAGACCTGTTGTCAAAACTCCATTCGCACATCCACAGTAAATCCAGTGGTGCTCATTGTCAGTAAAATCCTCTACTGGTTACGTGGTGTTCTCAAGGACGAGACAGGAGAAATGGTCTGTTTTTCTGTGCAGTGCTGAGTCCTGAATGATACTGTAGCCAGTAGCTTTCTCTCAGGACTGTGTGTTTTGAGTGCTGATCCTGTGGGCTGTATCTGTCTCTCTGGGTTATTTTTGGGCTGAGATGATACTGACGTTAATGGCTGCATCTCTGTTGCCTGTTTTTCCACCCTCCTGTGTCGTCCATCATGCCGATGGTGACCATGGTGTCTCGTCTGCTTTTTCTCTCTGTACTTTCCAGATTTTTGTTTTCTACATGTGTACATTTTATGGAACAAATATGTATTTTCAAATCTTTTAAGTTAAACTTTGTAAAATGCAGACAAGAACAACATTGCTAAATATGAAATGGTAGCAACATCACAAACTCCACAGCATAATCTTACTTTGTGATTGCCTCAAATTTCGTCTCTCGGTAGAAAGAGCTCTTGCTCATCATGTAGAGGAGAATCATGTCACAAGCGAAAACGCCCTGTGGAATGACATAAGCACCAATCACTTTCAATAAATTTTGTGCCTTCAATAAATCAATCCCAGTTTTCATCAAGCTTATAAGAGACACTGGAACTGGAAGGCAAAGACTGATGAGGCAGCTGAAAATAACAACAACAACAAAAAACATATAAGCAGGTACTATCAATATGTACCAGACTGAGCAAGACAAAGGTAAAATGCACTGAAAGTTAACAATCAGTCTGTAATTAGTTCATATACTCACAGCTCCCATTAAGGCAAGTCCAGAGCCAATATTGATCACAGTAGGGATGATACTGAATTTCCCAGCCTAGAAAACAAATGAGAAAAAAGTTTAGAGTAAATACAGTACTTTACTTTTTAATTATAACTTAAAGTTTTGAATAAAAAGACATTTTGAACAAAAGTTTATTATCTTTTACCTTTCCATTTACTAATATATCAAAGCGAATGCCATACACTTTAAATAGATTCCGATAGGTTTGCCCTGCTGCATCTTTGTAATATCGAGCAAATCTTGATGGTGAGAGAAACATAAGTCAAACAACAAGTGTAATCATACTGTTTTGACAACCAAAACTAGATATTTGAAAGGAAATGCAAAATTAACATTGTTTAAGCTAAACTTAATCAATCAATAAAAGGCAGAGCAATACCTGAAGTTGTAACCTGAGGTGACAGAGTGGTTTGAATTGTCAGAGGTATCCAAGCGTGTGAAGCTGTATTCAGGGTTACACTTAGAAGAGTCTTTATCCAAATCACAATTCCACTCAATTCCAACTCCAATAGAACCACCCTGTGTGTGTGTGTGTGTGTGTGTGTGTGTGTGTGTGAGAGAGAGAGAGAGAGAGAGAGAACTAAATTAAAAATGTTTGTCTAATTATCTCTGTAGCATATTTCTGTCTCTATAATAGCTCCATAAAAAGAATCACGCCTCTAAAGATTCTTTTAGGCATAAAACCAGATAAAGGGAGGCAATCCTGAAATGTATTCCACAATCATACTATAACTCTTCTTTCCTAGTAGTCAGAAATTTTGTAATTTCAGATTCTTAACATCTTCATTATCTTATTTGAACTGCCACGTGGAACAAATATGTGGTAGATATTAAAAGAATATTCAGGGTTAAACATAAGTTTAGCTCATTTGACAACATTTGTGGCATGCCTTCGATTACCCAAAAATAATTTTAACTCATCCCTCAGTTTATATACAGTATTAAAAAAATCTAATTGAGAGAAATGCAATAAACTTGCCCTGTAGACATCCATTGTAAGAGCATAACTTTAAAAACTATCATGATTCATGAACATGATATAATCGCTTCAGTATATATCTCCTTTTTGGGATTATTTACATCAACAATCTGAAAACACTTAACAAGGTGTGGTCTAGATACGTTAGGATAGGCTTAATCCTCATGTTTGTGAAAGTGTTTTTTCCCTTTACTCAAATACTGAGCTATCAGTGTGTTTACATTTTTATCCTGTTTCCTCCTGGTATTAACAGCTGTCTCGAGTGATCAAGTTACATGTGGTCAGTACTATATACAGTGTAAATGGGGTCCAAAACGTTTCCAAAACAATTCGATCACTCAATCCACATTCGTAGGTAGTCAGAAACGCATATACAGTGTTTGTGAAATACTGTATTTGTAGTGTAAACACTAATCCGTCTTGATGCATCCTGTACAACAGTGAAGGACCGCCTAATTAACTATCAATCATCCATTGGGCTAAAAATGGTTTTAAACTTTGCTGTTTAAATGTGGCTTTCAAAGGAAACAACTGTCAGATCAATATCTATATGCATATTAAAACATAATAATGCACAAGACTTTACAGAACATATTCAATATACCTGATATGCAGTCAGTGACAGAGATCATGGGAAGCATGCCCAACCCAAATTTATTTAATATAGGTTCCGATTAAGTGAGAATCTAAATATCACAACTGTAGTGAAGTTAAATTAAAAGTGTGTTTGGGAGAAACAGTGCATAGATTTTTCCACTTCTTTTTGCTCTCGTTTTTTGTGCTTTATCAACATGCAGTAACACATTGACATAGTATGTAATGTCTGTAATCATGAAATCAGTGACCGTCTCATTGAAATCACAAGTGGTCACAGGATACACATTTGAGACGTATACTACTACCAGGTGTAAACAGTTATCTGTCTCGTATGATGACTTGTGTTCGGATCACCCGACATGGGTGTTAATAACAGGGGTAAAAGTGTCAATGGGGAAGACTTCCCATTGAGAGTGTTTTCTTCACTAGTCATAAAGCACTTGCCTTTATTGCCATGTCCTGGAACCTAAAGCCAGTCCAGAGCACCACATCCCCCACACGAAAGATGGGACAGTACGGGTGATGCTCCTTATCATATCTGCATGTCTTCAGATATGTGCTGTTGATGGTAGGCAGGACGTTTGATCTTTAAATTGGAGAAAGAAAAGAACAGGACAGAACTGACAAAGTATGATGAGAGTACTTAATGTGACGAGGGACCTAATAAACAGAAAAATAATTATAATAGCAAGGATTCCTTCTGAGCTTTAGCTGTTTTGTATTATATGAAACAGTTGACAGTATTTCGTAAATAGTCTAGGTGACATTGTAGAGGACATGTCTGAATGTATGAATTATGGACTGTATGCAGAACTGGTGTTGTCAGTGTAGTGTAAGTACAGAGGAACAAGTGTTGTCCTTGCAGTTAACTTGAGATGGGCATTACTTGTAGTCATGGCAAGTGATATTATGACAGCCGGTCTCAGTGTATGCACCACACACTGTGTTGGTATAAATAGAAATGAACAAGCTGCAGATATTTCTAGCAGTTTGTGCTGTGCCATCAGTATCCAAACATAACACATTACAGTGCTAAAAAATGTCTGTTCTTTCACATGACTACATAATGTAAAGCACATGTGTAAGCACAAGTAGACTAAATTTCGAGCTTTTGTCTGTAATTGTAGTATATGGGTTAGTAATGAATGATTGAATGATTCTATTGTTAAAGTGAAAACTGTGATCCTTAGTTTGTTGGCAAACATTTTCAGAAGGTATTGGAACGTTTAGTTCGTAACCTTATCCAAATAGAGTGTGACGAGGAGGAGGGCGTGGCCGGGCCATGAGGGTGCACAGTCGGCACTGAGTCAACTAATCAGTGGGAGTGCGAGATAAAGGAGAGCCAGAGATGCCAGCTCGAGAGAGAGAGAGAGAGACACGCGGCTGCTGTGTGTGTCTCGGTGTGTTTATGTTTCTTTAAGTTTGTTTATGTCATTAAATTTATGTTGACTGTTCTGCCAGTTCCCGCCTCCTCCTTGCCCATAATGAACCCATTACATTAGTGCCAAAACCCAGGAAGGAGGAGGGATGCACTGTCATGGAGTCCTCGCCGCTGTCGTCCATCAGAGGACGGAGGAGTCGCTGCCGGCTGCCGGGAGTCGGAGGAACCGCTGCCATCCGCCAGGAAGGGGAGTACATAGTAGTTAAGGCCACCTAATATAAAGTGTGACCTTATATAATAATTTCTGCATTGTCTGTGATACAAATATACGTGGTAGGAATTTGACGGTTAAATGCCACCTTTACATAACTGAAGCGTATGTGTGTTCGAAAAAGGTATCTAAATATATCTTTTTTAAATACTCTAGAATGATATCTGGAATCTACTCAAATGGAACCTTATTTAGCGCATATCTTATAGAATTTTATAACTGACAAGACATCATAAATTAAAAAACAACCACTTTTTTATGCTAGTGTAACATGTGAAATTAGCTAGTAGTCTATATGTTGATGTTAAATTAATTTTTATGTTCATAGACCAGTGTTTCCCAACACTACAATGGATGTCTCCTTAAACACACCTGATTAATCTCATCAGCTCGTTAGTAGAACGAATGTGTAGAAATAATGAAAAATCACTTTTCATGCTTTGTGCGCACATATTATACACATGAATATTCTGTATGTGGTCAGTGATTCACGAAAGACAGCTTAGTTTTTTTGTTATTAACAATTTTTTATTGATTCCAATCATTAAACATACAAACACAACCTAAAATACGGAATCAATTATTCACATTATACCCCTCCCCCAGAACATTCACCCCCCCAACCCCCCCCCCCGACACAAACACGCACTACTGTGGTCACCAACTAGAACATAAAAATAATAATAATAATAATAATATATATAAATTTAATAAATAATAATAATAAAAAAGATACACTTTCAAACAACATCAATAATACACATACCCAACTAAACTACAAATCACTCTCCACAGCCCCTCCCGAGAACCCTCCAAAAAAGCTAAATAACCCCCCCACTTTCTGACAAACATATCCCATTTCCCCAGCCTTTTAAAAATCACCTCCTCAAATGCCGCCACCCTGCCCATCTCCCTGCACCACTCCCTAAACGAGGGTGCTCCAGCTGACTTCCATCCCCTGAGAATGACTTTCCTGCCAATCATGACTCTGACTAGGACACAACTTTTTAAATATCTATCCCCAATGCTGACAACCGTCCCATCACCCAGGATACAGAATCTTGGGCAAATGAAAATTGAGTGTCCAATATCTCACACATAAAGCTCTGAACCCTCAACCAAAATTCTTGGATTTGAACACATCCCCAAAAAACATGTGTTGTGTCCTCGTCTTCTGATTGGCACCACCAGCAGGTGGGTGTGTCTTTAGGACCCAAACTATACAATCTAGTGGGGGTCCAATAGAATTGATGCAAAATCTTAAATTGCATCAGACGGACCCATGCATCTCTAGATATAGACTTGATGCTTTTTAGAATCCTAGCCCACACTCCCTCCTCCAATACCAGATTTAAATCCTTCTCCCATAATATCTTGAGAGAAGAAGAAGCTCCATCCCCAAACTCTGAATTAACAAGGAGTAATACACCGATGCCTCGTGACCTTTTCCAAAAGCAGTAACCACCGCTTTTTGGGTTCAGCCATATGCTCGAGGCTACATTTAAATAAATGTCCGAATTAAAAACTCTGGACACTTTTGTCCAAACCGCATGCAAATGCGAGATAACGGGGTGTGACTTAACTTCTACGGTTAGTTTAATAGAAAGGCTTTGCAATGGCGAAATAGGGGCAAGAAATTCCTGTTCAATACAAAACCAGGGAGGGGCTCTCTTAGGTGGAAGCGACCAGTGAGCCAAATGTCTGAGACCAAATGCATAATAATAAAACAAAATCTTGGGTAGGCCTAGCCCACATTTGTCAATCGGCCTGTATGATCTGACCCCTAAGAACCGCCTTAAGTGCCTCCCATGCCACGCCCACAGAAGATACTGAGGACCAGTTGGTCTCCATATAAACATTGATTTCAGCCTTTAACATTTGTTGGAATTCAGGATTTTGCAAAAGGGATGCATTAAAGCGGCAACTATATGATTTATTTTTCTCCATATTTGGCAACACCTCTAAAAACACCAGGGCGTGATCCGAGACTAAATTGTTTCCAATTGAGCAATCAACAACAGATGAAATGAGGGACTTAGATATCAGACAGAAATCTATTCTAGAATAAATCTTAAGGACTGATGAAAAAAATTTATAGTCCCTATCAGATGGGTTCAAAATTCTCCAAATATCTGTAAGACCAAGATATTTACAGATCCTATGAAGTGTCAATGTTGCTCTAGGGAGCTTACACACTTTTGCTTCACTATGATCAAGGACTGAGTCCATCAAAAGATTAAAGTCTCCTCCCAATATTACATCATGAGGGGTGCCAGTGGCTTGCAACATCCCTTCAAGATCTATAAAAAAGCCCTGATCATCGATGTTAGGTGCATAAATATTAGCCAAAATCAACCTTTGCCCTTGAATTTCTGCTAAAACAATAATGACTCTACCTAATTTATCTTTACTCTGTTTGAGACATTTGAATTGTAGATGTTTACTTATCAATGCAATGACTCCGCTGCTCTTACTCGAGCCAGCACAAAAGAAAACATGTCCACCCCATATCTTCCCAAATTTCTTTAAGAAATACTATATCAGGGGCCTGGGTAGCTCAGCAAGTAAAGACGCTGACTACCACCTCTGGAGTTCACGAGTTTGAATCCCAGTGCGTGCTGAGTGACTCCAGCCAGGTCTCCTAATTAACCAAATTGGCCCAGTTGCTAGGGAGGGTAGAGTCACATGGGGTAACCTCCTCGTGGTCACTATAATGTGGTTCATTCTCAGTGGGGCACATGGTGAGTTGTGCATGGATGCCATGGTGGATGGCATGATGCTTCCACACGCTCAACAAGCCACGTGATAAGATGCACATACTGACGGTCTCAGACACAGAGGCAACTGAGAGTTGTCCTCTGCCAGCCTGATTGAGGTGAGTCACTACGCCACCACGAGGACTTAGAGCACATTGGGAATTGGGCATTCCAAAAAGGGGAGAAAAATAGAAACACTATATCATCTTTCTTACATTTAAGAAAAGAAATAACCTTCCTTCTTTTTATGGGGTGCCCCAACCCATTCACATTCCATGTGGAGAGAGATAACCCACTCATATTAACATTAGACATATTAGAAAAAATAGAGTGTGTGGCAAAAATAAGATTCTAAAGACCAACATTAGTGCAACAAACAAACCCCGAACATCCCCCCGAACAAAAAAAACTGAAAAAAGAAAAACGTGAGCATTAACTCCGCGCACGACAGCGCCAACCGGTGTCCATCCCTCTAAATTCAAACAGTCCATGTACGCCTACGAAAGTCCCCACGACAACTTTGCCATTGGATTGCTCAAGTCCGGTGCTTCTATACAAATTTTGTGAGACAGAATTACATCGCTAAATATAATCTATAAACAAACTCCAGCCAATAAGTGGAATAAACACAAAAAACGTGTGGATTCATCCACATAACTGTACCGAAGGTGCGTTCCTCCACAGAACAAGCTCCAGCCGCTAGCGGAACCAACAAAAAAAAAAAAAAAAAAAAAAAAAAAAAAAGGGGGGGGGGGGGGGCTGTTCAGTTCTTCGGGCAGTCAAACAAATGTTCAGTAAGCCTGCCCATTTGGCCGATACCTGAGTGCACCAAATGACCCAGTCACTCCAATGTCCTGCAGGAGATATTCCACAAAACAAACTCCAGGCCACAGGAGGCATAAGCACCAAAAACGTGCAGACTAATCCATAAGCTGTCCCGAAGTAATGATATTAGACAAAACAAACTCCAGCTGCTAGGTGGAACCAGCACAAAAAGAAACAAAGAAGGCACCCAGCTTCCTCGGGCAGTCGAGTGTATGTTCAGCGAATCAGGTCCACTACGCAGCAACATGAAAATCACCAAATGGCTTACTCACTCCAATGTCTTTATAAAGGACAATGCTTGCTGTGGGCATGTAAATTCTCTATGGCCATACTTAGTATCTATTCTCAGTTTGGCCGGAAACATCATAGTAAAAGCGAACTTCCGTTGATGTAAGAGATTCTTGCATTCCTTGAATCAATCACGTTTCTCTCTTGTCGAATTCGCAAAGTCTGGGAACAATAAAATGCTGTGGTTCTTCCAAGAAAGCTTTCCTTTACTCCTCGTCTCACGTAACACGAGATCTTTATCAGACGATCTCAGAAATTTGGCCAGAATTGATCAGGGCCTCAGCGGATCTTCAAACCGGGATCTTTTGAGCTTGCTCGATTTCCAGCTTATGGCCTGTTATGTTGAGCAGACTCGTCTAGGGGCCCGCCTTCCTCATGCTCAGGAATTCCAACAATTCAGACATTGTTTCGTTGATTACGATTGTCCAAATCCTCCAGTTGTTCCCAAACGCATTCCAAATCTACTAGCGGATTAGCAGCTACGTTGAATTTCTTCTGCCACACCATCCAATCTGAGTCCCTGGTCTACAGGCCCTGTCGGGGTGTCAGCTTGAACACATAAGTGTCTTTTAATATCTCCAGAGCCCGAGGATTTTGAATTCTTTTACATATTGTCTTCATAAAACAGTTAAGAATCAGGGTGTATTGAATCTCACCGGTTTATGACATAAAAAGTATTAAAAACGAGCAAAGTGCGCAGAGCTCGCTGTTCACACGTCCGAACCTTGCATGGCGTCATGCGACTCTCAGAAAGGTTAGTTTTAATATTTCCGGGGTATTAATGTAAAACAGAATGTTTTACGTTGTTATCATGATGATCATGATGTGTGTAGATAACTTGGCCAGCTAGGCTACTAACTACAGATTACCTAAAGGAATCATGAGGAATCAAATTTGACATAAATAGATTTAAAATAAAATTTAAATTTCATGAATCGTTATAAACTTCCATAACGTTCTGCGGTAACAGAGATAAGAGCATTAACACATGACCACCCACATTCAGCCAAAGAGCATCCATAATTTATTTATAACATGATACGTCTGATTGTATCAGTGTGATCGGCACATTTCAGTGCGGATTGTTTTGTGATCTAGCCACAATGTCATGTAGGCTTTGCGAAGAAACTGTTAATGAAGTATGGGGCAGTTCAAAACTATATAATGGACTGTACATCAAACCCACAGCCGTTTTTTTTTAAAAAATAAATAAAAAAAAACAGTACTATCCATGGGGAGAAACTAATCAAAATATGTGTTGAATAGAACCCATTTAAAATTATTAAATTATTGCAGTAATCCTGAAACTAAAACTTTAGAGAGCAGTTTATATTTTTGTGTGGTCTAATGTGAGTATTATTATTTTTTTTTTTTTACCTTTTAGCTCACACATTGTTCTCCCCCACACTTCTGAAACATTTGTCGAAACCAGAGCAGAACAAATAGAACTTGTTAAAGAAAGGGCAAGTGAAAATACAGTGAAATCCCAGACAAAGCAACAGGAGGCCCATGTAAAACGCTTGAAGAAACAAAACAAAAATACAACAACATCACTTTCAATGTTGGTGACAAGGTTTTACTCTTTAATGCACAAAAAAAAAAAAAAAAAAAAAAAAAGATGGGGGAGTGGGGGATGGGGGGTAGAAAGGAATGGAGACAACAGGAATTCAGAAATCAGGAAAGGAGACAACAGGAATTCGGAAAGCAGGAAATGAGACAACAGGAATTCGGTAAGCAGGAAATGAGACAACAGGAACTCGGAAAGCAGGAAATGAGACAACAGGAATTCGGAAAGCAGGAAAGGAGACAACAGGAATTCGGAAAGCAGGAAATGAGACAATAGGAATTCAGTAAGCAGGAAATGAGACAACAGGAATTCGGAAAGCAGGAAATGAGACAACAGGAATTCGGAAAGCAGGAAATGAGACAACAGGAATTCGGAAAGCAGGAAAGGAGACAACAGGAATTCGGAAAGCAGGAAATGAGACAACAGGAATTCAGTAAGCAGGAAATGAGACAACAGGAATTCGGAAAGCAGGAAAGGAGACAACAGGAATTCGGAAAGCAGGAAATGAGACAACAGGAATTCAGTAAGCAGGAAATGAGACAACAGGAATTCGGAAAGCAGGAAAGGAGACAACAGGAATTCGGAAAGCAGGAAATGAGACAACAGGAATTCGGAAAGCAGGAAAGGAGACAACAGGAATTCGGAAAGCAGGAAATGAGACAACAGGAATTCGGTAAGCAGGAAAGGAGACAACAGGAATTCGGAAAGCAGGAAAGGAGACAACAGGAATTCGGAAAGCAGGAAATGAGACAACAGGAATTCGGAAAGCAGGAAATGAGACAACAGGAATTCAGAAATCAGGAAATGAGACAACAGAAAGCAAGAACCACATCATTCCTTTGTTATGGGAAAAAAAGGAAGAGGATTATTTTGGATTATATATACTAATTATTTTGAGGTTTCAAATGTGTTTTTATTTGTAATAGTTCAGCACATCTGGTCAAAGAAGGCTGTTGGTAGAGTAGAAGCTGTAGTGGGTCCATACAAAATGTACAACTCTTCCTTGCAAACTTTGCAAGGGATTAACTGGCTATCAGATGAGGTAGGAACAAAGGTTTAAACAAAGATTGTTTTGCACATGATTTTTTTAATTGTGACAGTAATTCTCTGCTTTTTAAAACAGGTAATTGATAGTTACCTATATACACTTAAAAAAGAAAATTAAGGTAACTATAAGGATAAATGTGTTTTAATAGTTAAATTCTGTAATATAGTGTTGGGGAAATGTTTATGTAAAGAAATTTTGTGGGGAAATAAATGTGTGTTTTACACAGGCCAAAGTGTTTCTTCTGTCCTCTGTGGTTTCTACTGCACTGTTTCATGGTCGATTTTGAGTTGTAGGAATGGTTATAAATCCTGACATTGAGTACCTTTAAAATGTATTGGCCAACCCATTGCTCATTTACACAGAAAATGCAGAAAGTGGTCTAAATGTCTTATCTTTCTTAGATGGCTATCCCAGATAATGATGTCTGGTTGTGTCCATTCAACACCGGATTCTTGTGGTAAGAGTGACTCATCTAATTATTAGGGCTGTCAAACGATTAAAATATTTTAATTGATTTAGTTTTCAAATGTAATACTAATAAAAACTAAATAATAGCTGGTGTGTAATCATTAAATTTGGCAGTTTGTGTGGGTAACACTGATAACATAGCTTCATACAATAGTGCTCTTTACTCGTCTCACACAAAAAACAAGATTCTTCATTTCTGTCAGGAGAGGACACAGGTGCAGACACAAACAGACCATCAAGTGAGCTTTATTTTTAATGTAACTCAATGCAGGGTGAAATATCCAAATCAGCAGGTATGTGATAGCCACTAACAGGCAAAGTCAAAAACAGATTACATGACCAATTACTATCTAACTGCAACTGGTGACACTCATCAGGTGAGGAATGTAACAACTCAGAAGGCGAAGGAAAACATGACATCTCCAAAAAACAAACAAAAAAAAAAAAAACATGACACTTGTGGCTGACATTTCACTTGTTGAGATTTGATGATGATTAAATTACACAATACAGAGTGCAAATCACATTTTGGCCTATCTGGGGTTGATTAACAAATACATTTACCTGTAAAGAGGGTCTTTCTCTATTATGGAGTGATGAATGTGTGCTGCACTTGGGACTGTATGTCTGTCAGGGGGTGTGGGTGTGTGAGAGAAAGTGAGAGGAAGGGAGAGAGAGACTTACACTTTAAATCTTATCAGTTCGAATCTGCTCTGAAGGTTCCGATCAGTTTTTTAGAAATCACAGAGAACAGAATAAAACTGTAATGTCAAATTGAATGAATGCATTAACAGCATTAAAAAATGTAAATGTTAAACATTTAATTGTGTACACTACCGTTCAAAAGTTTAGGGTCACTTACTCATTCTTTATTTTTATTTTTATTTTTTATTTCACATTTTAGAATAATAGTAAAGTCATCACAACTATGGAATAATAGAAATGGAAATATGGGAATTATATTAAATCCAAAAAAAATCTAAACTGTGTTATATTTTAGCATCTTCAAAGTAGTCACACTTTGCCTAGATTTTGCAGACATGTACTCTTGACATTTTCTCAACCAACTTCTTGAGGTATCACCCTGGGATGCTTTTTAAACTGTATTGAAGGAGTTCCCATCTATGTTGGGTACTTAGTGGCTGCTTTTCTTAATTATACGGTCCAAGTCATCAATTTCAAAAACGTATTTTTGTAAATAAAATTTTTGTTTTATAATGAAATAAATTAATATGGTGGCACAATAATATTTTTGTTTACAAAAATAATTTCAAACATTTAAGCATATGCCTGCAGATCAAAAGATTTGTAAGATCATGAGAAACATTTCAGTCAAGTGACCCCAAACTTTTGACTGGTAGTGTATGTTAACATGTTAACTTCAACCGGTCTACATCTTGAGAATGTTTTTTCCTTGCCACTTTTGACTTTGGCTTCCTATAGGGGGTTTGCATGGCACTACTCTTTGTAAAGCTCTTTTTGAACAAGGTGTATTTTGTAAAGCACTATATAAATGAATTTAATTACATTTGTTTTACAAAGGGATGGAGTTTTTTTCTGTGGTAATCCGTATGTCACTGATGCTTTTGATAGTGGTAAACTGTTATTTAGCTTTACCAAGTTTTTTTAATTGCTCAAGATGACAATATACGTCAGGGGCCTGGGTAGCTCAGTGGTAAAATACGCTGGCTACCACCCCTGGAGTTTGCTAGTTCGCTAGTTCGAGTGACTCCAGCCAGGTCTCCTAAGCAACCAAATTGGCCCGGTTGCTAGGGAGGGTAGAGTCACATGGGGTAACCTCCTCGTGGTCGCTATAATGTGGTTTGTTCTCGGTGGGGCGCATGGTGAATTGAGCGTGGTTGCCGTGGTGGATGGCGTGAAGCCTCCACACGCGCTATGTCTCCGTGGCAACATGCTCAACAAGCCACGTGATAAGATGCGCGGGTTGACTGTCTCAGACACGGAGGCAACTGGGATTCGTCCTCCACCACCCGGACTGAGGCGAATAATTATGCGACCACGAGGAATTAGAGAGCATTGGGAATTGGGCATTCCAAATTGGGAGAAAAAGGGGAAAAATCCCCCCCCCCCAAAAAAAAAAAAAAAAAAAAGATGACAATATACGTTAAACGACTATTCAAATTATGTTTATGTATGTTTCGTAAATGTTTGTGTTTCAGATTCTCAAGTTGTCCAAGAAGGTGAACATGATTGTAGATCCACAAGGCAAAGCAGATGCTTACAAAAGGAAAATACATAGAGACTGGAGGACATAGCTCGGATTTTAAAAAATAATTTAAAACATACTACTTTTGATCAATTTAAGAGTGCACCAAGTAATTTCATGGTTGTTTTACTGGCCAGTACAGTGAAAATATTACTTAGCACACCTTTAAGAAAACAAATCACTGGGGCCTGGGTAGCTCAGTGAGTAAAGACGCTGACTGCCACACCTGGAGTCACGAGTTCGAATCAGGGTGTGCTGAGTGACTCCAGCCAGGTCTCCTAAGCAACCAAATTGGCCCGGTTGCTAGGGAGGGTAGAATCACATGGGGTAACCTCCTTGTGGTCGCTATAATGTGGTTCTCGCTCTCGGTGGGGCGCGTGGTGAGTTGTGCGTGGATGCCGTGGAGAATAGCGTGAAGCCTCCACACGTGCTATGTCTCCGTGGTAACACGCTCAACAAGCCACGTGATAAGATGCACGGATTGACTGTCTCAGACGTGGAGGCAACTGAGATTCGTCCTCTGCCACGAGTACTTAGAGAGCACTGGGAATGGGGCATTCCAAATTGGGGAGAAAAGGGAAGAAAAGAAAAAAAAACAACAACAACAAATCACTGTCACTAATGTAGTAAATTAATCATGGCTGACAGTGAATAGAGCAGTACTACAGTGACACTGGTAACCAACCAAAACCCTTTTTGTGTGACGCTCCATCCACACTTTGTAAGGGATAATGTACAGGCAGCAGGTTGTTATCGCATAATAAACCCCGACGGATAATAACCTGCTGTCTGTACATAATCCGCTTATTACATGGCTACTAACCAAATAAATAAATACATGGACATAAAATATTGATTTGCACTGAAATTATGCAAGAAGAAATAAATTGCTTAACAGCTTACAGTATATCCGCCTCAGGTTCGCCTCAGAGTTCTGTTTGTGTTTATTCTGTGAAAATGGCCGTCTCTTCATTATTCCGTGTTTTACAAGACTACTTGCAGATAAACAAATACAGGTTCATGAAACATTGATCTGCATTGAAATTATGTAATTATGTAAGAAGAAATACATTTTGGTCATATTGGTCAGTGCAACCTAAACAGTTACTGAGGGGAAAAAATGACTGTATCTTTAAAATTTACTTTTCATAAGCAGTAAATTCATTTATAGGTGTCTATCATAATTTACCTGTGCTCTCAAATATAAAATATTTGCTTTTAAAGGTGTTTTTTTTTTTTTTAAAGAAATTTCCTAAACATGCAAAGTTATAATCTGATGCTTGTGACTTGGACTACACATAGATTACAACATGAGCAACAGATGGATGGGAGCAGCTGTGGACTCCAGTCCATTGACATTACCACACCCTAACTTTCTTGTCGAATGATGTCCAGCTTTTGAACCACAGAAACGGTTCTGTCGATGTACTCCTAAGTAACCTATGAACTTTTTCTTATTCTGCAGGAATCTGAAGTAAAAACAGACCATCCTTTGACCAATTCATTTTCATGACTCTTTTAAAATTTCATGATTTCTGGATGACAATTTAAAAAAACGAATTTACAGATTGCACTTACAAAGAGTACATTCTAGCCAATGAAATATTTGAGGGCTGAAAATCACTAGAAAATCTTAGATTCATTATACAAATTTCACTATCGATTTTTTTTTTTTTTCAGGTTTGAAAATCAAAATTTTATAATACCCTGACACATTCATCTTTTCCAAGACTGTGGGAACCCTGGAGCAAATAAGTAGGAGATGATACATTTTTCCAGAAATATATTTTTGGAGTCGAGAGGGATTAGCAGGTTGCTGCAGGGGAAAATATTTTATCCATTTGATTATATCTGGACCTCAAACTCTGATGGTGCTTTGCAATAGAAATAACATGCAAAATATTGAGCTGAGGGGAACCTGTAGTTGAAAAGCTTTTAAAGGAATATTCCAGGTTAAATACAAGTTAAGCTCCATTGACAACATCTGTGGCATGCACAATGAGCATAAACAATTAAGACTGTTTCAAGTTCCAATCACTGATACAGTCAATAAATGCATTTTATATTGAAGTCTGGTCATGCATAGGTATAATGCATAGTTTAATTCTTGAAAAGTGAAAACCTTTATTCTATAGCCTCCAAAACAGACATAAACTTGCTAACACCATACCTATTGACTTACTTGGTGAATGCAAATTTTGGAAACTTGATGAAGTTCTTTACATAGACTGTGAAGTTTTCTGCCTTTCCCAGCAATGGTTCTCTGTTGCAACATTTGGGATGAACAGGGGAAAATATGTCAAAATATGGATTTAACACAATAAAAAGTTTATTAATTAAGTAAATGAAAGGAAAGTAATGGGGTGTAAAACACATTTTTCTTACGATGGTGTTTGGCCTTGCTCAACAGGGCACCAGGCATGAATCTCACATGTCCAAGTGTCGTTTAGACAGCGGCCTGTCTTCAATCCTGAATAAACAACAACAAAATATAGTGCTCTTTAAGGCTCGTAATAACAAGTCAAAGGGGTTTAGTCTAAAATGTCACAATTTCATCTTGCATTTTAATAGAAGTTTCACTTTTATATGACTTCAAGTATGCAGTTATGAGGTAACACAGACATAAGACTTGACATTTAATGTAGGTTTTATGCTTACCATGACCTGCTATGACAGTTTCCCCTTCCATGCATTCGTGGTCGCTAGTACAAAAACCATCTGGCACTTTTGGACTCTGAAATAAGTAGAATAAACCAAAAAATAAATACAAATAAAAATAATAATAAATGTATGAGACCAAATAAACACTTAAACACATTTATGAGTAAAATTGTCTGACTCTTCTCTCTCATTTAAGAAATTCTGGTAGAGATTTATGCTAGAGGAGCAAATCCTACCCGGTAGAACCATGATCAACTTAATAAAAGGGGTGCAAAGGAATAACTTTGGTGACATAAATTTTTTTCGGGGAAGAAATCTGTCTCTTACCTCAGGGCAGAAACCCAGTCTTTGGTTTGGTGTGACTAAGTAATTTGTCACAATAAAGAAGGTCCTGTCCCCCTATATAAAAATTGAAAAAGTAATACATACAAATATAAAACATACTCTTAATAAAGGTATACTTTAAGTTGGTATTCAGCAAGCTAGACCTGAAAAATTATTGAGTCCAAACAACTGACTGTGGCACATCTTACATTCCGCCTTTTGCGGTCAAAGTTTCAATGCCGATCGGTCGGGTGACACCATGCAATGGGCAGACGTGTGAGAGACAGCTCTGCGCACTTTGCTAATTTTTTGTATTATTTTCATGATATAATCCGGTGAAATTCGATACACCCAGTTACACATTTACTGTTTGAGGTAAACATGGCAAAGAAGTCAAAATCCTCAGGCTCTGGAGACATTAAAAGACACTTACAGGTTCTTATATATATATATATATATATATATATATATATATATATATATATATATATATATATATATATATATATATCTAAGTCCCTCATTTCATCTGTTGTTGATTGCTCAATTGGAAACATTTTAGTCTCACATCATGCCCTGGTGAGTTTAGAGGTGTTGCAACATATAGGGAAAAAGAAATCATATAGCTGGTGCCTTAATGTGTCCCTTTTGCAAAATCCTGATTTCCAGCAAATGTTAAAGACTGAAATTAATGTTTATATGGAGACCAGCTGGTCCTCAGTATCCTCTGTGGGCATGGCTTGGGAGGCACTTAAGGCGGTTCTTAGGGGTCGGATCATACAGTATGCCTCATTCATCAAAAAATCCAAAGCACAAGAACTTGTGGAGATGGAAGGAAATATTAAAAGTGCAGAGGCAGAGCTGAAGCGCCATATGTCATCTGATGGCTTCAGAGAATTGACCTGACTGAAATATAGATATAATACAATTTGTCGCAGAAAGTGGAGTTTTGGTTATTCAGGGCAAGACAGTCATACTTTGAGTCAGGGGATAAAGCAGGGAAGCTTCTGGCTAGATATATAAAGCAGAGAGAGTCTCTTTCTATCATTCCCTCAGTGAAATCTGCTGGTGGTGAAATTTTCACCTCAGCCATTGATATTAATAATGCCTTTAAAGAATTCTATCATGATCTTTATAGTTCCACGTCTTCGTCTACTGATGAAGACATTAGAAATTTTGTGGAACCATTAGAACTCCCTAAACTGAAGACTGAGCAAAACAACGCTCTTGATTCTGAGATAACCTTGGAGGAGCTTGACGAGGTAATTAAGTCCCTACCTACTGGCAAGGCTCCGGGGCCAGATGGTTTTGCCGCAAGGAATTTTTTAGATCCTATGCTACAGAACTGGCTCCACTTTAGTTAGAAGTTTATACTGAATCATTAAAGAATGGAAAGCTTCCCCCAACCATGATTTGTTCTGATTGTTAAAAAGGACAAAGATCCAAGCGAGTGTAAAAGTTACCGTCCAATCTCCCTGATCCAACTAGATGTAAACATTTTGTCAAAAATTTTGGCCAACCGATTAAGTAAAGTTATGACATCTCTTATACATATAGATCAGGTGGGGTATATTCGGGGTCGTAGCTCTTCTGATAACATTAGGTGTCTCATCGATATCATGTGGTCAGTAGCGAATGAGCAGTCTCTGGTCGCTGCCATCTCACTTGACGCCATAAAGGCGTTTGATATGATAGAATGGGATTATCTTTTTAAGATTTTGGAAATGTATGGGTTTGGGAGTGCATTTATTGGTTGGATTAAGTTACTTTATAAACACCCTGTAGCAGCAGTACAAACAAATGGATTAATTTCAGATTATTTTACTCTGAATAGGGGCACTCGGCAGGGTTGCCCTCTTTCCCCATTATTGTTCTGTCTTGTCCTGGAACCATTAGCAGCCGCGATAAGAAAGGAGGATGAATTTCCAGGGGTGATCGCAGGAGGTGTGGCGCATAAGCTTCTGCTTTACACAGATGACATTTTATTATTCATCTCCGACCCCACTAGATCTATGCCTTGCCTCCACAGAATTATTAATTCCTTTTCCAAGTTCTCAGGATACGAAGTCAGTTGGTCTAAATCCGAAGCTTTGGCTTTGACAGCATACTGTCCAGTAATGGCCTTCCAGCCGGGTGCCTTCCAGTGGCCCAAACAGGGCATTAAGTATTTGGGAATTTTATTCCCAGCAAATTTGTCTGATTTTGTCAGAATTAATTTTGATCCCTTAATAAATTACATTACACTTATCGATGATTCGGAAGGTAATGTAATTAAAATGAATTGTATTCCAAAATTCAACTACCTGTTACAATTTCTCCCTATAGATGTCCCCCTCTCTTATTTCAAGCAATTTGATAGCATAGCGAAGTCCTTCATTTGGAATGGTAAGTGTACCAGGTTAAACTTCAATAAGTTACATAGGCCGATTGACAAAGGTGGGTTAGGCCTACCCAAGATTTTGTTTTATTATTATACATTCGGTCTCAGACATTTGGCTCATTGGTTGCTTCCACCTGAGAGGGCCCCTCCCTGGTTTTGTATTGAAAAGGAAGCTCTTGCCCCTGTCTCGCCTCTGCATAGCCTTTCGATCAAATTAATCGGAGAAGTTAAGTCACACCCCGTTATTTTGCATTTACACTCGATATGAACAAAAATGTCCAGAGTGTTTAATTCGGATATTTATTTAAATGTTGCCTCGAGTATATGGCAGAACCCTAAACTATGTATTAATAAGTCCCCTTTCTGTTGGTCAGATTGGATTGTGAGGGGGGTTAATACACACGGTGACCTATATGAGAGTGGAGTATTGAGACCTTTTGAAAATTTGGTTCAAAATTTTGGGATTCCCAGATCTCAATTTTATAAGTATTTACAGCTGCGTCTCTTACTCTGCACTGTTTTTGGGAGTGGCACGCACACCCTAGAGCGGCAGATACTCTGGGAGTGGTGATTACTGCTTTTGGAAAAGGTCATGAGGCATCAGTGTATTACTCCCTGCTAATTCAGAGTCTGGGGGACGGAGCTTTAAATTCGCTCAAAAGATTATGGGAGGAAGATTTAAATTTGTTTTTGGAGGAGGGAGTGTGGGCTAGAATTCTTAAAAACGTCAAGTCTGCATCTAGAGATGCAAGGGTGTGCCTTATGCAATTTAAGATTCTACATATATTTTATTGGACCCCTTCTAAATTGTATAGGCTTGGTCTTAAGGACACAACCACCTGCTGGCGATGCCATTAAGAAGATGGAGACACCACCCATGTTTTTTGGGGGTGTCGTAAGATACAGGAGTTCTGGTTGAGGGTCCAGAATTTTATGGGCGACGTATTGGGTACTCGGATCTCCTTTTGACCCAGGGTCTGTATTTTGAGTGACGGGGCGGTCATTGATGTAGGAGATAAGTACATGAAGAATTGGATCCTGGCCGGTGTTATGGTGGGCAGACAGGTTATCCTTAGAGGATGGAAGTCAGCTGGAACCCCCTCGTTATGTGAGACCACGAGGATGTTCATAGGGGTTCAGGTGGGGTTGTTGATTGGGGAGGGGGAGGAGTAGTAGTGGGAGTTAAATGTTAATTAATTGTATATATGTTTTGTTTTTCTTTGTCATTTCTATGACTCAAATAAAAATGTTAATCTTAAAAAGAATGATAATGAGATCTTTCAAATAAATATTAATCTGAAGAAAAAAAAGAAAAAAGTTTCAATGCCATTAATGGACACAGCAGAATGATAAATTCATGATCAAATCATTAGGGCACTAAAGGGAAGAGGGGGCTTCTGTTCATTCTAATAGATTCTAATCTGAAGTATAAATGGTGAAAAATTAAAACAAATAAACAGTGAAGGTGACAAAAGTACATATGTACCCCTACTCCATTAACAAATAGGCTACATTTGATGATTTCAGTAACTTAAATGTATTCATTTGGAACATGTTTTTATCCAAAGCAACATAAAATGCATCCAAGGTACACATTTTATTAGTATATGCGTTCCTTAGGAATCAAAACTTTGGCGTTTGCCAGTACGTCTGAGAAGTTAGAAGTTAGAGTAGGCTATGGTAACAAATTTCATAAATAAAACAGAGAAAAGACATCACAGAATGCACACAGCTATCAAATACATTTCTTCCAAGTACAAGTACAGCAAAAATATGCATTTACTTGTGGAGGGATGACATAGTCCTCTGCACCCCATAGTTGGAGACCAAATTCAGTGCTGTTGGTGAGATCTACACCCTTAAGTTTGGTAAACACAGAACTCTGGATGGCTTCTTCAGCCTCCTGATATCCTTTCTTCCAAATAAAAACCCACCTTTTAAGAGGGCACATCAGAAAAGAAAAAAAATTATAACACATGTTAATTTGAATGTGTATTTAGAAAGGGAGTATGAAGAAGAGAGCCTGAGAGAGAGAGACAGCAAGCAATGCTATAGGCTACATGTACTATACAGTTGAGCTCAAAAGTTTGCAAACCCTGGCAGAAATTGTAAAATTTTGGCATTGGTTTTGAAAATATGAATGAATTTATTTAAGGATAGTGATCATATGAAGCCATTTATTATCACATAGTTGTTCGGCTCCTTTTTAAATCATAATGATAACAGAAATCACCCAAATGGCCCTGATCAAAAGTTTAAATACCCTTGAATGTTTGGCCTTGTTACAGACACACAAGGTGACACACACAGGTTTAAATGGCAATTAAAGGTTAATTTCCCACACCTGTGGCTTTTAAAATTGCAATTAGTGTCTGTGTATAAAAAGTCAATGAGTTTATTAGCTCTCACATGTATGCACTGAGCAGGCTAGATACTGAGCCATGGGGAGCAGAAAAGAACTCTCAAAAGACCTGCGTAACAAGGTAATGGAACTTTATAAAGATGGAAAAGGATATAAAATGATATCCAAAGCCTTGAAAATGCCAGTCAGTACTGTTCAATCACTTATTAAGAAGTGGAAAATTCAGGGATCTCTTGATACCAAGCCAAGGTCAGGGAGACCAAGAAAGATTTCAGCCACAACTGCCAGAAGAATTGTTCGGGATACAAAGAAAAACCCACAGGTAACCTCAGGAGAAATACAGGCTGCTCTGGAAAAAGACGGTGTGGTTGTTTCAAGGAGCACAATAAGACGATACTTGAACAAAAATGAGCTGCATGGTCGAGCTGCCAGAAAGAAGCCTTTACTGCACCAATGCCACAAAAAAGCCCTGTTACAATATGCCCGACAACACCTTGACACAACTCACAGCTTCTGGCACACTGTAATTTGGAGTGACGAGACCAAAATAGAGCTTTATGGTCACAACCATAAGCGCTATGTTTGGAGAGGGGTCAACAAGGCCTGTAGTGAAAAGAATACCATCCCCACTGTGAAGCATGGTGGTGGCTCACTGATGTTTTGGGGGTGTGTGAGCTCTAAAGGCATGGGGAATCTTGTGAAAATTGATGGCAAGATGAATGCAGCATGTTATCAGAAAATACTGGCAGACAATTTGCTTTCTTCTGCACGAAAGCTGCGCATGGGACGCACTTGGACTTTCCAGCACGACAATCACCCAAAGCACAAGGCCAAGTTGACCCTCCAGTGGTTACAGCAGAAAAAGGTGAAGGTTCTGGAGTGGCCATCACAGTCTCCTGACCTTAATATCATCGAGCCACTCTGGGGAGATCTCAAACGTGCGGATCATGCAAGACGACCAAAGATTTTGCATGACCTGGAGGCATTCTGCCAAGACGAATGGGCAGCTATACCACCTGCAAAAATTTGGGGCCTCATAGACAACTATTACAAAAGACTGCACGCTGTCATTGATGCTAAAGGGGGCAATGCACAATATTAAGAACTAAGGGTATGCAGACTTTTGAACAGGGGTAATTTCATTTTTTTCTTTGTTGCCATGTTTTGTTTTATGATTGTGCCATTCTGTTATAACCTACAGTTGAATATGAATCCCATAAGAAATAAAAGAAATATGTTTTGCCTGCTCACTCATGTTTTCTTTAAAAAAGGTACATATATTACCAATTCTCCAAGGGTATGCAAACTTCTGAGCAGAACTGAATGGCCAACACATGAAGGGCATTATATCCTTTCTACCCATGTTACTTATAGGTTCTCAAAGTTATTAATGTAAGGTACAAGAATGAAGCAGCTTCAAAGGGCAGTGTTAAAGGTGAGAGTGCTTTTGTGTGTAGCACATTTCATCCAGGTAATCTTACATTCAGCAGCTTTTGTGGTCAAAGTTTCTTTTCCATTACTTAACCCTAACATTCACCGCAGACAGTGGTTGAGGAGTTTAAGGGAAGAACCCAGACTGTAACCTCAGATTGTAATTAATCTGTAATAAAATCTGTAATAAATGATCATATATGTCTAAACAGAAATCTCTTTCACCGAAAGGCAAGTACAAATATTGCAAAATTACCAGGAGCAGGTCCCCTAGTATGGGGGCAATGCAATGGATTCAATCTTCCCCTTGCCATAAATAACATTACTTCAAGACACGGCGCTTTAACTATCGGGCTACTTTCGTTTTGTTTAAATGTACATATAGAAACGGTTCTGAACAAAAAATACATAATTTACGACTTATTAAAACATGCACTTTGAAGTTTCTATCTTCTGAACTCATACAGCCCGCTCGTGTACCCCAAATCTAAATTTACAGAAGCATAAGACACCTACCCGATCAGATATCCAATCACACCCAGCTGAAAGAGTCTGAACAGAACTCCGACCTTTTTGTTTTTAGCGATGACAAATTTCTCTGTCTTGTAATCGAGCAGAGAGAAGAAAAAGTTGCCCCAGGTCTGAGCCATGCTCCTGTGTGTCAGTGACAGTTTTGAAGCAGCTGTCGCTGGTCTGCTGACTGTTATACAGCGGGTTCTACCCCCTAAATTGCTGGCAATATTTTGTTATTAACTTTTTTTTTTTTTTTTTTTTTATGTATCCGTTTTCTTATTTTTCGGAAATAATAATTTACGTATCAATAATACTGTAATTGATGTAACAGCGGACACCAGCAGTAAATAACCAGTTTATGCTGGGGGTTTTTAGGGAGACAAAAGTGACAGCTCAACCACATCATGTAAACAAGTGAGTTACTTATATATTGGATCACGTGTATTGGCATTTTTTATTTTTCATATTGATTTTTTTTAAGCTCTTTGTTCAGTTGCTGTTATTTTAAAATATGCTCAGTAAAATTGCATTGCACTTTATTGTATTAATCTTATGTTGCTGTGCAATGAAAACCGTACTTACGCGACAGCCTGACAGTAATTGTTGACCAACGTGCCTCTTGCCTCAGCATATACAAAAAGTGTATGTATATATATATATACACACACACACACATACACATACATACATACACACACACTCGCACATATATTGTATACTGAAGATCCACAGGACATATATTTTCACAGAGGCTTGTGTAAAGCTATATTAACTTACTTGAACATACGCATGATGGCACCATCTTACCATTTTTAAAGATAAAAATCGTGTCACTGCAATATATTAGAAGCAATTCACATAGATATGACTGGGTTTTAAATCACTAACTGAATGTGTAGTGTAACCAAATAGCTTTCACACGCAAGAAACCATTTTAAAATCAGATGTTTGGAAAGTTGAGCTTAGTGTGGATAATTTTTGTCATTGTAAGAAACTTCATTGAAACCACGCACAATTTGGCCAGTTTATCTATACAAGTCAGTCACGCTTGTCTGCAGAAATTTGGATTTTAGGACTAAAAAATATATAATAATTACTTCAATGAAGATTATGCAATCTGTAATGTGTTTACTTAGTTGACTTAGTTTACAGAAGATCATTTTGCATCTTACAGCGCAATCCTGAGATGTTTGCTTTGAAGTGAAAAATGTAATATTGCTTATGCAGAAACAAATGAAAACAAGCAACAATTTAAATGTCAAGGCTTTTATTTTGACATATTTCAAGAATATATATAAAAAACAAAAACAGGTGGACATAGTAATAAAGTTATTCGGTTCAGTGAAAAAAAAGGGAAGGGGGGTTGTGAGCAGGGCAGACTGAAAAGACTACTAAAAGTCCTTCAATGTGATGGACAATTAACAAATATGGCCTCCCCTGAGACGCAGCACAAGATGCAGGGTGGACTCTTTCTGGATGTTGTAGTCGGACAGAGTGCGACCGTCTTCCAGCTGTTTGCCAGCAAAGATCAACCTCTGCTGGTCAGGGGGAATGCCTTCTTTGTCTTGGATCTTGGCCTTGACATTTTCAATGGTGTCACTTGGCTCAACCTCAAGGGTGATGGTCTTGCCTGTGAGGGTTTTTACGAAGATCTGCATGCCTCCCCTGAGACGCAGCACAAGATGCAGGGTGGACTCTTTCTGGATGTTGTAGTCGGACAGAGTGCGACCGTCTTCCAGCTGTTTGCCAGCAAAGATCAACCTCTGCTGGTCAGGGGGAATGCCTTCTTTGTCTTGGATCTTGGCCTTGACATTTTCAATGGTGTCACTTGGCTCAACCTCAAGGGTGATGGTCTTGCCTGTGAGGGTTTTTACGAAGATCTGCATGCCTCCCCTGAGACGCAGCACAAGATGCAGGGTGGACTCTTTCTGGATGTTGTAGTCAGACAGAGTGCGACCGTCTTCCAGCTGTTTGCCAGCAAAGATCAACCTCTGCTGGTCAGGGGGAATGCCTTCTTTGTCTTGGATCTTGGCCTTGACATTTTCAATGGTGTCACTTGGCTCAACCTCAAGGGTGATGGTCTTGCCTGTGAGGGTTTTTACGAAGATCTGCATGCCTCCCCTGAGACGCAGCACAAGATGCAGGGTGGACTCTTTCTGGATGTTGTAGTCGGACAGAGTGCGACCGTCTTCCAGCTGTTTGCCAGCAAAGATCAACCTCTGCTGGTCAGGGGGAATGCCTTCTTTGTCTTGGATCTTGGCCTTGACATTTTCAATGGTGTCACTTGGCTCAACCTCAAGGGTGATGGTCTTGCCTGTGAGGGTTTTTACGAAGATCTGCATGCCTCCCCTGAGACGCAGCACAAGATGAAGGGTGGACTCTTTCTGGATGTTGTAGTCGGACAGAGTGCGACCGTCTTCCAGCTGTTTGCCAGCAAAGATCAACCTCTGCTGGTCAGGGGGAATGCCTTCTTTGTCTTGGATCTTGGCCTTGACATTTTCAATGGTGTCACTTGGCTCAACCTCAAGGGTGATGGTCTTGCCTGTGAGGGTTTTTACGAAGATCTGCATGCCTCCCCTGAGACGCAGCACAAGATGCAGGGTGGACTCTTTCTGGATGTTGTAGTCGGACAGAGTGCGACCGTCTTCCAGCTGTTTGCCAGCAAAGATCAACCTCTGCTGGTCAGGGGGAATGCCTTCTTTGTCTTGGATCTTGGCCTTGACATTTTCAATGGTGTCACTTGGCTCAACCTCAAGGGTGATGGTCTTGCCTGTGAGGGTTTTTACGAAGATCTGCATGCCTCCCCTGAGACGCAGCACAAGATGCAGGGTGGACTCTTTCTGGATGTTGTAGTCGGACAGAGTGCGACCGTCTTCCAGCTGTTTGCCAGCAAAGATCAACCTCTGCTGGTCAGGGGGAATGCCTTCTTTGTCTTGGATCTTGGCCTTGACATTTTCAATGGTGTCACTTGGCTCAACCTCAAGGGTGATGGTCTTGCCTGTGAGGGTTTTTACGAAGATCTGCATGCCTCCCCTGAGACGCAGCACAAGATGCAGGGTGGACTCTTTCTGGATGTTGTAGTCGGACAGAGTGCGACCGTCTTCCAGCTGTTTGCCAGCAAAGATCAACCTCTGCTGGTCAGGGGGAATGCCTTCTTTGTCTTGGATCTTGGCCTTGACATTTTCAATGGTGTCACTTGGCTCAACCTCAAGGGTGATGGTCTTGCCTGTGAGGGTCTTCACAAAGATCTGCATCTGTCAGTACATAAAGAAAAACACAATTAATAACAGTGTATTACACTAAATATTGACAATTAATTACATGGTAAAAATGGAGGTGGTGGGGAGGGGGTATTGGAAAAATGGGTTGGAAAGAATAATTTCTGCAGAACCATTCGGTTCCTCCGGTGGCACAGAGAAGGCTTAGTGTGTTCCATTAAACTTTAAAAAAAAAAAAAAAAAAAATTATGATTGGTTTCTTTTTAAACACTTATCACTCAATTTATCCTCATGTTTAAGATCTGAATAAAGACATCTACAAAAATGTGAGAACAGCCATAATGAATATGTATCCTGACCCATCCATGAGAATAATATAACTACTTCAGCAGGTTGTTGAAAATCATGTATAATTGTTCTACATTCGAGAACATTTCAGGTGTGTAGGTATATATATATATATATATATATATATATATATATATATATATATATATATACATACACACACACACACATTATAAATAAATAAATAAAAACCGCTAGACGGTATATCCCTTTCCAGAACAATAATGTCATTTAAATATCTAAAATACATATATAAAGCAAACATATTTACACCAAAACCAGTAGGAATAGAAAATAAAGAAATATCTCGGTTTATCTGAAGCAATGGTGCGCAACAGCAGCATGACCGCTTTCTCTAACATGGCGGCGGTCCCGTCACATCCGGGTTCTGTTCACATAGTGCGATGATTCAGCAAAGAGACATTGGGCATCGAACAAACCCGATCGAAAGGAAATATAAAATTTACGCATTATGAAAAAAAATCCCCCAAAAAAACACCCATTTCAGAAATTCAAGATTGGACCCTTTTCATCAAACAATACACTATGAATATCTAGAACGTTAAAATAACCACAGATAATCCAAATGATGGTATCAGACTAAGCAGTCGTTAAAAATCACAACTAACTGATAAGGATTTATACTTAAAAGCTTTATGCATTTTATAATACAGATCGGATGTTCATTCTTACCTTTTATTAAAGCTTGTTGTCTGTAAAAACTCTTCTGTAAATGTACGCCTCCCTCTTCGCGTGCAACTAGAATGTAGATGAATGCGAGCGCTACTGCTTTTATACAAAGCGAGTGGGCGTGACGTTCATGGTACGTCACATAACAAGATCCATCCGCAGTTGAAATCCTTCTGTGTCAAAACATTCAAATATGCTTGTATGTAACTTATATTGGTAGTTTGTAGCGATAATATGTTTTGTATCATTTCATCAAATTGATAATTAATCAATAACATACAGTTACTTAAAAGGAGGTCTCCAGAACATGCGAGAATGGGCTGTTGGTGATTCAGATCTCTGGAATCTGGGGCAGCCAGGCAAAGAGCAGCATAGTGACATTAGAGATAGAAACAACTAGAAACAAACTGGAATGCTGTTATCCCCACAGGAGTGTTTGCTCAATAACAAGGTTTGTTTACATAAATGAACTTTGTTTTGCATTTGTGTTTTAGCCAGGGCTTTAGTTGCATGGACCATCAAACTTCATATATAAAGCAATGTGTGACACAGATAGCATTGCTTTGAAACGTGTTGACCCCAGACATGCTGCAATGAATGTAGGTCATTTTCTTTGGTTGAGCTGACCGACAATACCACAGCCATTATCACTGCATTCACTGCTGTAAAGAATACAAAAATAAATACATTCTTAATTAGTATTTTTGTCTTGTTTTCCAGCAAACATATCTAAACATTCTTAAAACAAGATGAATTTACTTGTCAAGCAAAATGGCAAAATATGTTTTGTCTTGTTTTCAGAGAAATCTAACTAAATTAAGTTTTATGCTTAAAACAAGAAGAAGAAGAAGAAGAAAATAACTATTTGCCAATAGGGTAAAATAAATTAAATTAAAAGGCAATACAATTTGTTTTTCTTACCCCAGGGCAGATTTTTTTTTTCTTGTTTTAAGCATAAAGTTTTGTCAAATTTCTCTGAAAACAAGCCTCAATATCTTATGCCATTTTAAGAATGTTTAGATATTTTTGCTGGAAAAACAAGACAAAAATACTAATTAAGTGTAGCAAACCAACTGTGATAGGATTTTATTACACTTTTTATTATCTTAATGTCTTAGCACCCACAAAGGTAAAGCTTCCCTTTGTTATTATGTGGTAGAGCTAATTACAAGTCATACACATTTCCAGGCATCTGATTCCTATGTAGTTCACAGCAATCTCTTACAACAGTTGGCTATAGAGTATTTGCTGGACAAAGCATTTATACAGTGTTACCGCAGTCAAAAACAAGCTTGTACAAACAAAACAAAACTATAAACAAGATGAACCAGCTCCAAATTTGCTTTGAGGTTTCCTTGAGGTTTATCTCTGATTACCGCCTATGTTAAGCATCCAGTTTAATTGATCTGCTCTTACAGCATTCTGGGTTCACCATTAAAACAAAATACCATAAAATAGTCATCTAAGATAGTTCAATATTATCTGGCTTGTTCTCCAGAAAGAGTTGGCATTGTGAAACTTAGTGGATTACATGGAATCAGGTCTCTGTTGTTCTTGTGTCAGCTTGAACAGCTGTTAAAGATTATCCAGATCCCAGATCACCCAGCTAAACCAGTTTTTGTTTAAAACAGAATAGTTGGGGGAAGTGTTCTTTTTAAACTTAATTCATGAAAGATGAATTAACATTGATGGGATTTAATTCATCGATTGAGGCTTGTATAGAGGTAACCAGGGCAAGATGGTGTAATCAACAGTTTGTTTTTAGGCTTATATATGGCTTTGTCTGCTATTGCATTTGAGTCCCTATAACTCAGCATTTGAAGTCTAAGACTAAAAGTGCTCTATTAAAATCAATGGTTGGTCAGCATTTATGCTCATGTTATAAACTTGAGACTCCTCTTTAAGCTCGCTGCTCTCATTCAAGTGAAAATACTTTGAAGTCATTTTACTTTCTGATGGAGAACTAACAAGGAAGAATTCTTTCTAGGACAAGACATGAAATGCAGCATAAATGTTTTGAAATTCACTGTAAGTTTCCTGGTTACTGTTGCCAGACCCACTGATACATGTCACATGAGATGCAACGTCACCAGACTGAACTCAAAGGCGTGTTTGTTCAGAACCAGATCCTGTGTACCTTGAACTTTCAGGCGACTGTATGTGAGTTATAAAACCTCTGTGTTGTGTATCAGTTGAAGTTGTCAACATGTTCCTGTAACTTAACCTATCATAAATTACATCAGATAATACAGAATACAGAAAAACAATACAGAATGTTCATAAATAAGCCGTTATATTATTTATGACTAGCCTATGTTAAAACAACAATAATAAAAAAGTTTACATTGTTGTTTAAATATCCAGTCAATAATGTAAGCTTATATGATCTCCTACATTAACAAATAAATACATCTTCATAAACACATCTAGTTTTGTCAAAACCCAAAAGGTTTTGGTTTTCAGAACACATCAATAATGTTAGTTCATATTGCATTAACTAACCGCCGAAACTGCCATGTGATGTTTATATTTTTTTATACCTTGTATAAGATGTATTGTTAACACATTACTATAAGTTTTTTTTTTTTTTTTTTTTGGCAAAACAATAAGGTCAATGTATAGCTAACTAATGCATTTAGTTAATGCAATATGAACAAATATGAAATAACAATGAACAATTGTATTTTTATTAACTAACATTAACTAGAGTAATAAATGCTGTAAAAAATATATATATTGTTCATAGTTTGTTCATGAAACCTAATGTTAATGAATGGAACATTATTGTAAAGTGTTACCTATTTTTTTGTCTATATGTACACCTACTAGAATTTTCTGTCTGTTTCGAGGAAAACAAGTTTTTCTTTCTGATCTGATCTTATCTTAGAATTTGTCTCTGGGCTTGTCGTGTTACAACAGCTGAGCAGGAGGAAGCACGTGACGCCGAGGGCAAAATGAGCTGGCAGAAACATGTGACCTAGCCGGTCTACAGTGTTTGTTTGTGTGCTGTTTTGAAACCAGTGGTATAGGTTAACAACAAATTATAGAATGTTCTACAGGCCAGCATGACTTCACATTTTAACCGGGTTACGTTATAGACGACAAACAACTGGTTTTTCAACCACACCACATATAAAATTATAGGACGAATGGCTTGCGTAACTAACGAAGAAGAAAGGTAGGTGTGACCCTCACTTTCATGAATCTCATTCATGGAAGCGCCATATTTAATTTATGACGGGAACGAAAACGAGTCCGTGAGGGATAGATTCAGTTGATGAAACATTGAAAAAATCTTTAAAAAAAAATTTCAGTAGACAAAAAAAAAAAAAAAAAATATATATATATATATATATATATATATATATATATATATATACACACACACACACAACTACGTTAATGAAATTGACATGTAAATTGACTAAATATTTAGCCTAAATACATGAGCCAATAAGGTCTCCAGATGTAGGCCTATGCTGAGACATTTGTGCGCCCAAGATATAAACCATCTTTTTCCAGGGAACGCGACGATGGTCTTGTGAAACACACCGGAGGTTGCCACTGCGGTGCGGTGCGTTTTGAGGTGCGGAGCGCCCCAGATTTACACGTGTTTAATTGCAAGTAAGGAACATCTTTAACAGTTAACGCATTCTCCACAATGACAAAGCACAACAGAGTACAAACTTTCAAAGACATGCTGAACAGCTGACTCGTTAGTACCAATACCATGATTTTGAACATCCCCCAAGTGTGTGTGACTCATGAAAAATGCCACCTACTTATTGTGCCAATTTGTGTTGTGTTTCAGTTGTAGCATTTGCACAAAGAAACAAAATCATCACTTCATTGTGCCAAAATCCCAGTTCACCTTGCTGCAGGTAGACCTATCTCTTCAATGCACTTTTCTATGCAATTCAAAGTATGTACCCAAAGTCTGGTTGGGCTCTGGAGGCTGGATGTTGTAGATGAAGAGATCTTTAAAATATGGTTATTTGAAATCCATGCATTTCCTTACAAAAATCTAGAGTTCTGGCAAACTTGCCAGTCATTATTTTCACATGCAAATGTGTTTGCAGCTCTTCACCAGTAGTGGTGAACCTGCAGCAAATCTTTGGTGACAATGAAGAATGTGCTGCAAACCTCATTTGCTTGTGAAAATTAATGATTGGTGAATTAAACTCTAGATTTTTTATAAGGGTTGAGGAAGACAAATATCTTGTCATGTGTCACAGGGATCAGACAACATAACCACATACACCTTTAACACACACATGGCCAAGCACACATTCTGCAAGATCTGCGGTGTCCAGAGTTTTTACACTCCACGTTCAAACCCTGATGGATTTGGTGAGTTGAGTAGAAAGTGAAACCTTTGTGATGATTCTTTTTTGCTGGTCATTTGTTTGCTGTATGTAAAGAATACATTTGATTGTAGACAAACAGTAGCTAGCTGGAGAGATATGACTGCATTTACATTATTTACATGTGTATTTAGGCTTAAAATTTGGGTATTTTACTTGTTGGTTTACATACACATGTATACACACACCGTATATACATATATGTATATGCAGTATACATGCTGTATATATTTACATCTAAAGGTGCACTGTCATTTGTTTCACTTATCAACATAAAGATTTACACAAGGAAATATTAAAATGAATTTAAAATGATAACATGAGATTAGAAGGTCATTTATTTGATTAGAGTGTCATCCTCCATGCTAGCCACATTGAGATCACATGACCAGTTGCATAGTCTATCTCCGTAACCCCTCTAATGAGAATTTGTTTAATAAATTAATCATGGGTGACAAATGCACCTACAATGGCACTGGTACTGAAAGCTTTTGCAATTCCTTTGATGCTGTATCCATGCTGATAAGTGTCAGTATAAAGTCCAAGACCGCTGTTGTACATACCTTTCAAAACAAAGAAATAACTCCTTGGTGCACCTTTAGTGTAGATTTTAAAATATATTTTTAAATATGTATGTATTTGTATATGCGTTTGGTGTTACAGGTGTGGCACCCCATTGTTTGGACCCTGGTACAGTGGGAAGTGTAACTGTGGAGGATTTCTGTGGACAGAACTGGGAGGAAAGTATGAAGAAACATCACACTATTAGAAGTATGTCAAAACCAACAAGGGACACATAACCTACTGTCCTCTGAGCATTTGAAAGCTGTTGTAGTTATTTGACTTGTATAGTGCTTTCCCATTTCTCAACTATTCATTTGAAATATAACATGAGAACACACAACAATCATTTATGTTTCTAACCAGGGATGTATTATATGAAATTATATAAAAACTGGTATTTTGCTGCTTTAATCCATGTCTGTTAGTTTTAAGGCCATCCATTGCTAGTATCCAAAATAAACTTTCAGTAGATATATGCATTTTAACTGTACTGCCTTTCTCTTCTGGGAAAATGGAAGAAAAATACTGATGATTCATCTTGTATGCCATGTGTGTATACATATTGTGTGAAATACAATGATCTTTAGAATAAGAATGTCCCTTCTCCCTGGCCTACTTTATAATGCCATCTACCTCTGACTAGCAATAACAAGTAGCAAACAGGTTCATGGCTGTCACATAAATTAAAGACTATTGGTTTTAGCGGTTTAAAAAAAGTTATTTTTTCCGTACTGAAACGGCATTCATCAAATAATTTCACAGGGTCTTTATAATTAAGTTGTTGCTCCATATTCATGTCCTCTTTTATTTTTATTTTCATACAAAATTTGTTACATTGTTCTTATTTGTAATATGTATTTATGGATTCATCAGTCAAATAACTCAAAACAGAGAACATCATAAACGTCTAGATTTACATACACAGAACGTGTTCAGTATCACCATACTGAATAAACAGATTTGGTACAGTACTTTTTAATCAGTTTGGATTGGAACAGTGCGTCATTTAGGCCCCTCCGTTAATAAGTCCATTAACAACAGTAAAAGCAAATGTAAACAATATACAGAATCAAATTTTGTCTTCTAACCTATTTATACTCAAAGCAGGCACAAACGGGTTTAGCCATGTTTTGGATTCAGTTACTCTATTAAAAGCTTTAGTGTTCAACTAGACTGACCCTCCCTGGCAAACTTGCTCTCAGAATATTGGATGGTTTGGGATTATGTGTGTAAAGAACTATAATATTCATTATGCCAGCAGTTCTTGTATACCAGGACTGATGCTGGCTGAGCCTTATTAATATGCTTTAAATATATGGCAATTGTTCATTCATTCCCCAAACATACGAAATTGATAAATAAGGGTGTATGAAGGTAGATAAACATGAAGAAAACCTTAAAAAATTTCAGTGCATGAGTTTAGTAATACATGGACAGGAACAGTGCACAAGGACAATTTAAGCTAATACATTTTTACATTCTTTGTTTCCACGGTGATGGCCTGGAATGTGTTTGCAAACATGTAGCGTGAGAACAAGATATAGAGCCGGCGGAACCACAGCAGCTGTGAATGATGACAGAGCATGGCTTTCTGATGAAGATTGAGAAAAGGAAAGAGAAAATTATTACCAAAATAAAATAGAACATAGATCAGTAACTGACATTATATTATAGATTACGGTTGGTTGATTAAGCTGACCTCAAAACAAACTTGGTCGAAGACTTGAATCAAGTGCACAGACACACAAGGCTTAACATGCCACAATCTGTATTGTTCTGTACAGGTGCCAGACTGGCAGGGGCAGTTCAGGCTTTTGCAGGCCAGAGTAACTGTGTCATTCACAGACATCTCAGCAGGATTAGTTAATGTTTACAGTGCATTATGCTTGTTAAGGGTTCGAAGTACTAATGCTTTGGTTAACAACATTAGCCTTATTTAATCTTATCTGTGGAATTGGGCATACACTTTTTTTTCCCCATGAGAATCAATGTTTGTCTTTTTAAAACTTTAGTTATGTTCTGTATTCGAAATGTGCCATGCTGAAGTCTTTTGTCGGAAAAAAGAATCTATACTGAAAAAAAAAGTGAAACATGAAAATCAAAATGCTTGCAAGCCACAACTGATGATTTCCAAGACATTTCTAGTTTTAATTCAGAGGTCATTTTCCCTAATCAGAGCTGAAGTTCTCTGTTTAAGCACCTGATTCATTCAGATACCTTGGCACGCTTATACTCGTCCCATCCAATGATGCAGCAGAAATCGGAGGGGAGGAGCCAGCTGACCGGCAGCTCTAAGACTGACAGATACTTTCTGAGGATGTTAATGGTGTGTAGAGAGAAGATTTGACAACCTGTGAAGAGACGCAGATTATAATAGTCTATGCTTAGTACATTGTCTATTTCAATTATAATTTTTTTTAAAAACCATTGAATGGATTATCATTTATTTAATTAATGAAATAATTTATAATTTAAATAACTTGTGTGACTGGGCATGGTGCTGAGTTTACATACCATTGATAACTATATAAAAAAAAGCAACACTTTTATAATATTTTATTAGATTTAATATTTTATTAAATTACAATGAGTACATCATTGGTAAGTGCCCTTTATTTAAATTGGATTTGTGAAAAAAAAATAAAAAATACATATAAAGGTCCTGGACAAGCTGCTGGACACAGATGAAGCATATTGACCTCTAGTGGTATGAGTGGTGAACTTTTTGTTTGTCACTTTCAAGATTTTACTCTTTTCCATGCTTGGAAATGACTGTGTTAAAATGCCCTTATATTTCCAGGTTTTGCTTGACTGTGGGAACCCTGGAACATGCCTTTGTGTTAGTAGCCAAAAATTGAGTTTACAGACACCACCAGAAAGGAAATTGTCCATGCATGATCAGCTGCAATTTCATGTGACCTTAGTAGGGTGCATATATGCACTTGATAAAGTATACCAGTGGGTGGTGCACTTTACCTAGAAAACATGTTACCGCTGCTACCAATGACAGAATGTTAAAACTTTCTACTGTAGCCTTTCTGTATAGTTAGTTATAGGTGATAATTAAGTAATATCATATTATTAATATTTCATACATTACATTATTAACATATTTAACAGGATGTAATGAGAGACTTACCTTCAGGAAGTCTACCAGCAGAAGCAAGATGGCTGTTGCCAAAGACATAAAGAGAAAAGAGGTATAAATTTATTTAATACACCAAACTCACTTAGAACACAAAATAATAATGATAATAATAATATGGTGTTTTGCAAGAGGATGTAGTAAAATAAGGAACCAGAGAATTACCTGCCATTCATTATTGCCATTCATCATCATTATATGATGATTAGGTACACATTAATACAGCACAATTTTATACGAGTATATTGAATTTTGTATATTGTATGTTATGTTATATCATGAATAAAAACCAAAATATTCCTTGTAAATGTAACCTGCTTAGCCAATATATCTGAATTCTAATTGTGATTTTGTTTCATATAAGGATTTATTTGTGTTTTCTCTCTTTTTCTTCTAAAGGTGCATTCAGTATTTTGTTTTTTGAAGATGTCATCTTGGACTTACACTGACACCTGTTGGTTTGGATGTCAGATGTCGCAGTCAGCCATGATTAATTTTATCTATGAGTGAAAGTATCCAAAAACAAGTGGTTACTGAGATTAAGGGAGTGGTATTCAGCTGTTCATGTGATCCTAACCTGGCAACCCCCATGAGGGGCTTTTATAAGGTTACAGATATGACTGGACTCTGGAGTCTACATCTCATGTGAGTGCTCATGATTGTATACATATGTTAGTTAATTTCTTTAGGAGTAAAACTTTTTCCAATTAAGAAAATTTTATATATATATATATATATATATATATATATATATATATATATATATATATATATATATAAAATACTGAGTGCATCTTTAAGGACACATACACATCTTGAGGTCTGAGGGTTTTTTCAGATTAGAATGAGCTCTAAATTCATATCCAATTCCTAGAACTCTCTGTCATGCCCTGGCTCTTCTAGTCACACCACCTGTGCAGGCCCAGATGCTCAGCCCGAGATGACCCAGTATCTGCGTCTTAACTTTCCCACTGCATTCTCTCTCAGACACACACAAACAAATACTTCTGCCACAGCACAGAACTGCCATAGCAAAGACTTGTAATTAGTAAAAGCTGTTACATTTTCATTTTTTTAAAAGTCAGAAGTCTGAGAAAATTGGCTCAGTTCCTTGAAAACCAAACATTGCTCAATAACACTGTTTGTTCTAACTGTTTTACAGCAAGCCTTTTTATTTATTTTTTATGAAGCACTTGAGGAACAAAAGCTGTCTGATCCAAGATTGAGGCTGGTTTTTCTCCCCCTCTGAACTGATTTGCTTGTCTCTCGGAATGTGGACAAGTATATGTGTATTTGTGGTACATTATCAACAGTAGATATGTTTGTGTGTTTCTCTGTTAGTGTGTGATGTTATGAATGTAATTTGAGTGGTTCTTCAAGTGTATTTTCTTGTGTGTATATTTATAAACTTGTTTTTTTAAGAATGTTCATACTTTGTTCACATGTTAAGGTTTGGCTAGATGTGTGTTTGTTTTCTGATGTAATTAGATTGTGAATATGACTGCAGTTTTGTTGTATGTTTCTTGGTTCCTTTTTGTTAGTTATGGCAAGTGTTTGTGCTCTGCAAATGCTGGGCTAAAAGACTTCAGGAAAAGTTTCAGAAAAATTAACTCTTGAGTTTCTTTGTCTGATTGCATGAAAACCCAGCTAAGAGCACAATGTGTCTCTATCTAACGAAAGATCAGCCGTAATCAACCGCAATGTTGTTCTTCGTTACAAGATTGTGTTACTTGTTTTGTAATTTTTAAATGAAAAGATTACAAAGAAAGTAACTTTGCAAAGATCAAACCATATAAGATTCAAAGAGACAAGAGTCCAATGCTTATATTTTGCATTTATCTAATTTATTAGGATTATTTTCATTGTAAATGAAGAAGTAACAACAATGGTAAAATTCTGAGGGAATTGAAAAAGAAACATGAATTTTACAGTCTTCCTATTAATGTAAGAGTTAGAGTGTTGGGAATGTGATTTATTGATAGAAATGCTGCAGTGCATTTAGAAAAATCTAAACAATTTGGCTAATAGGTTTTCTAGAAATTTTCACTGTATTTTGAAGTGCTCACGATAACAATATTGTGCATGTTAATTATCATGGTATACCTTATTATTGAATATCGGCAAATGTCTACCTGAGGGCCTTGGAGATGGCAATATGATTGGCATGTCCACTCACACCTCTGCCATCAAATGTCAGTACCTGCGGAGACAGACCATAAACCACAGACAGATCAATACACTGCCAACACCACATGAAGTCCACCTTTAACCAAGAAGTCATATTTAACTTCAGGTACTTACTGAGTGCATTTCACTGTGAGACAACATTTAAAAGGCAAAGTTCAAAATAGTCTGTTATGATATAATGATATCGATTATGGAAATGCATTATGCAATGTCCATGTAAAATACATATATTTGTAATAATTGCAATATGAACAATCAAACCAAAAAATATCTTAAACATTCAGTGGCGTTTAAAGAGACACATTTATCCTTTGCTGCAGATCCAGAGGTGGAAAGGTTGTCTATATTTGTTTTGTTTTCCACTGTTTATTTGTTGCTGACTTTACATGTTCAGTAAAAATCAAAAATCCTGCCCTAATCTTTGTTATTAAAAGTTTTTATTGATTCCATATAACATATATATATAAAAAAAACAAAATATTTGGAATCACTTTATATTATTTACAACCATTCCTCCTGTACGTTAACCACCCCACACAAACAGATACACCAGTGGTCAAATACAATTGACAAAGACACACAAACGGACAATAAAACAGAAGAAAATATTTAGAAATACATTTGAAAAAAGTATATGTTCAAAAACAAAAAGGCTACAACATACACATTTAAAACAATACGTCTCCCTCCACTGCCCCTCCCCGAGAGCCCTCCAAAAAGGCCAAATAGCTGCCCCACCTCCTGATGAACATATCCATGTTGCCTAGCCTTCTATATGACAACTCTTCCCAAGCTGCTACCCAGCCCATCTCCTCGCACCACTCACGAAACGAGGGGGCTCCAGCTGACTTCCATCCTCTAAGGATAACCTGTCCGCCCACCATAACACTGGCCAGGATCCAATTATTCATGTACTTATCTCCTACATCAATGACCGCCCCGTCACCCAAAATACAGAGCCTGGGGCAAAAGGAGATCCGAGTACCCAATACGTCGCCCATAAAATTCTGGACCCTCAACCAGAACTCCTGTATCTTACGACACCCCCAAAAAACATGGGTGGTGTCTCCATCTTCTGAATGGCATCGCCAGCAGGTGGGTGTGTCCTTAAGACCAAGCCTATACAATTTAGAAGGGGTCCAATAAAATATATGTAGAATCTTAAATTGCATAAGGCGCACCCTTGCATCTCTAGATGCAGACTTGACATTTTTAAGAATCCTAACCCACACTCCCTCCTCCAAAAACAAATGTTAATCTTCCTCCCATAATCTTTTGAGCGAATTTAAAGCTCCGTCCCCCAGACTCTGAATTAGCAGGGAGTAATACACTGATGCCTCATGACCTTTTCAAAAAATCACCACTCCCAGAGTATCTGCCGCACTAGGGGGGTGCGTGCCACTCCCAAAACAGTGCAGAGTAGGTGGCGCAGCTGTAAATACTTATAAAATTGAGATCTGGGAATCCCAAAATTTTGAACCAAATTTTCAAAAGGTCTCAATACTCCACTCTCATATAGGTCACCGAGTGTATTAACCCCCCTCATAATCCAATCTGACCAACAGAAAGGGGACTTATTAATACATAGTTTAAGGTTCTGCCATATGCTCGAGGCTACGTTTAAATAAATATCCGAATTAAACACTCTGGACACTTTTGTCCATACCGCGTGCAAATGCAAAATAACAGGGTGTGACTTAACTTCTCCGATTAATTTGATCGAAAGGCTTTGCAGAGGCGAGATGGGGCAAGAGCTTCCTTTCAATACAAAACCAGAGAGGAGCTCTCTCAGGTGTAAGCAACCAATGAGCCAAATGTCTGAGACCAAATGCATAATAATAAAACAAAATCTTGGGTTGGCCTAACCCACCTTTGTCAATCGGCCTATGTAACTTATTGAAATTTAACCTGGCACACTTACCATTCCAAATGAAGGACTTCGCTATACTATCAAATTGCTTGAAATAAGAGAGGGGGACATCTATAGGGAGAGACTGTAACAGGTAGTTGAATTTTGGAATACAATTCATTTTAATTACATTAACCTTCCCAATCCTCGATAAATGTAATGAAGCCCACCTGCTGACATCATTCAAAAACCTTTTTATTAAGGGATCAAAATTAACTCTGACTAAATCAGACAAATTTGCTGGGAATAAAATTCCCAAATACTTAATGCCCTGTTTGGGCCACTGGAAGGCACCCGGCTGGAAGGCCGTTACTGGACAGTACACTGTCAAAGCCAAAGCTTCGGATTTAGACCAATTGACTTTGTATCCTGAGAACTTGGAAAAGGAATTAATAATTCTGTGGAGGCAAGGCATATATCTAGTGGGGTCGGAGACGAATAATAAAATATCATCTGCGTAAAGCAGAAGCTTATGCGCCACACCTCCCGCAATCACCCCTGGAAAATCATCCTCCTTTCTTATAGCAGCTGGTAATGGTTCCAGGGCAAGACAGAACAATAATGGGGAAAGAGGGCAACCCTGCCGGGTGCCACTATTCAGAGTAAAATAATCTGAAATTAATCCATATGTTTGTACTGCTGCTACAGGGTGTCTATAAAGTAACTTAATCCAACCAATAAATGCACTCCCAAACCCATACATTTCCAAAATCTTAAAAAGATAATCCCATTCTACCATATCAAACGCCTTTTCGGCGTCAAGTGAGATGGCAGTGACCGGAGTCTGATCATTCACTACTGACCACATGATATTGATGAGACGCCTGATGTTATCAGAAGAGCTGTGGCCCCGAATAAACCCCACCTGATCTATATGTATAAGAGATGTCATAACCTTACTTAATCGATTAGCCAAAATTTTTGACAACATTTTTACATCTAGTTGGATCAGGGAGATTGCACGGTAACTTTTACACTCGCTTGGACCTTTGTCCTTTTTAAGAATCAGACTGATCCGGGCTTGTGTCATGGTTGGAGGAAGCTTTCCATTCTTTAGTGATTCCGTATAAACTTCTAACAAAAATAGAGCCAGTTCTGTAGCATAGGATCTAAAGAATTCTGCGGCAAAACCATCTGGCCCCGGAGCCTTGCCAGTAGGTAGGGACTTAATTACCTCGTCAAGCTCCTCCAAGGTTATCTCAGAATCAAGAGAGTTTTTTTGCTAAGTCGTCAGTTTAGGAAGATCTAATGGTTCCACAAAGTTTCTAATGTCTTCATCAGTAGACGAAGACATGGAACTATAAAGATCAAGTTAGAACTCTTTAAAGGCATTATTAATATCAATATCCGAGGTAATGGTAGAAAGAGACTCTCTCTGCTTTATATATCTAGCCAAAAGCTTCCCTGCTTTGTCTCCCGACTCAAAGTATGACTGTCTTGCCCTGAATAACCAAAACTCCACTTTCCGCGACAAAATATTATTATATCTATATTTCAATCGGGTCAGTTCTCTGAGGCCATCAGATGACATACGATGCTTCAGCTCTGCCTCTGCACTTTTAATATTTCCTTCCAACTCCACAAGTTCTCGTGCCTTGGATTTTTTGATGAATGAGGCATATTGTATTATCCGACCCCTAAGAACCGCCTTTAGTGCCTCCAAAGCCAAGCTCACAGAGGATACTGAGGAACAGTTGGTCTCCATTTAAACACTGATTTCAGTCTTTAACATTTGTTGGAAATCAGGATTTTGTAAAAGGGATACATTAAGGCGCCAACTATATGATTTATTTTTCTCTATATGTGGCAACACCTCTAAACTCACCAGGGCGTGATCCGAGACTAAAATGTTTCCAATTGTGCAATCATCAACAGATGAAATGAGGGATTTGGATATAAAAAAAATAAAAAAAAATCTATTCTAGAATACAGTGGTGTGAAAAAGTGTTTGCCCCTTTCCTGATTTCTTATTTTTTTGCATGTTTGTCACACTTAAATATTTCAGATCATCAAACAAGTTTAAATATTAGTCAAAGATAACACAAGTAAACAAAAAAATTCAGTTTTTAAACGAAGGTTGTTATTATTAAGGGAAAACAAAATCCAAACCTACATGGCCCTGTGTGAAAAAGTGTTTGCCCCACCTGTTAAAACATAACTGTGGTTTATCACACCTGAGTTCAATTTCTCCTGTGGTTTATCACACCTGATTACTGCCACACCTGTTCTCAATCAAGAAATCACTTAAATAGAACCTGCCTGACAAAGTGAAGTAGACCAAAAGATCTTCAAAAGCTAGACATCATGCCAAGATCCAAAGAAATTCAGGAACAAATGAGAAAGAAAGTAACTGAGATCTATCAGTCTGGAAAAGGTTATAAAGCCATTTCCAAAGCTTTGGGACTCCAGAGAACCACAGTGAGAGCCATTATCCACAAATGGCGAAAACATGGAACAGTGGTGAACCTTCCCAGGAGTGGCCGGCCGACCAAAATTACCCCAAGAGCGCAGCGACGACTCATCCAAGAGGTCACAAAAGACCCCACAACAACATCCAAAGAACTGCAGGCCTCACTTGCCTCAGTTAAGGTCAGTGTTCATGACTCCACCATAAGAAAGAGACTGGGCAAAAATGGCCTGCATGGCAGAGTTCCAAGACGAAAACCACTGCTGAGCAAAAAGAACATTAAGGCTCGTCTCATTTTTGCCAGAAAACATCTTGATGATCCCCAAGACTTTTGGGAAAATACTCTGTGGACTGACGAGACAAAAGTTGAACTTTTTGGAAGGTGTGTGTCCCATTACATCTGGCGTAAAAGTAACACCGCATTTCAGAAAAAGAACATCATACCAACAGTAAAATATGGTGGTGGTAGTGTGATGGTCTGGGGCTGTTTTGCTGCTTCAGGACCTGGAAGACTTGCTGTGATAAATGGAACCATGAATTCTGCTGTCTACCAAAAATCCTGAAGGAGAATGTCCGGCCATCTGTTCATGACCTCAAGCTGAAGCGAACTTGGGTTCTGCAGCAGGACAATGATCCAAAACACACCAGCAAGTCCACCTCTGAATGGCTGAAGAAAAACAAAATGAAGACTTTGGAGTGGCCTAGTCAAAATCCTGACCTGAATCCTATTGAGATGCTGTGGCATGACCTTAAAAAGGCAGTTCATGCTCGAAAACCCTCCAATGTGGCTGAATTACAACAATTCTGCAAAGATGAGTGGGCCAAAATTCCTCCACAGCGCTGTAAAAGACTCATCGCAAGTTATCGTAAACGCTTGATTGCAGTTGTTGCTGCTAAGGGTGGCCCAACCAGTTATTAGGTTTAGGGGGCAATCACTTTTTCACACAGGGCCAAGTAGGTTTGGATTTTGTTTTCCCTTAATAATAACAACCTTCATTTAAAAACTGCATTTTGTGTTTACTTGTGTTATCTTTGACTAATATTTAAACTTGTTTGATAATCTGAAACATTTAAGTGTGACAAACATGCAAAAAAATAAGAAATCAGGTAGGGGGCAAACACTTTTTCACACCACTGTAAATCTTATGGACTGATGAAAAAAATTTATAGTCTCTACCAGATGGGTTCAAAAGTCTCCAAATATCTGTAAGACCAAGATTTTTACACATCCTGTGAAGCGTCAGTGTTGCTCTAGGGGGCTTACACACTTTTGCTTCACTATGATCAAGGACTGAGTCCATCAAAAGATTAATGTCTCCTCCCAATATTATATCATGAGGGGTGCCAGTGGCTTGCAACATCTCTTCAAGATCTATAAAAAATCCCTGATCATCAACATTAGGTGCATAAATATTAGCTAAAATCAGACTTTGCCCCTGAATTTCTGTTAAAACAATAATGACTCTCCCTAATTTATCTTTAATCTGTTTGAGACATTTGAATTGTAGATGTTTATTAATCAATATAATGACTCCCTTGCTCTTACTTGAGGCCAAACTAAAGAAAACATGTCCACCCCATATCTTCCCAAATCTTTCAGATTCCTGTGGGGAAAGATGCGTTCTTGAAGAAACACTATATCATATTTCTTACGTTTAAGAAAATAAATAACCTTCCTTCTTAAATAAATAACCTTCCCATTCACATTCCAGAGAGATAGTACACTCATATTAACATTTGGCATTTTTATATAATAGAAAAAATAAATTGTGTGCCAAAAACAAAATTATGAAGACCACTAAATAAATAACCAAAATGATGAAGACCAATAAAACCCCGAACTTCCTCCCGAGCAAAACAAACAGAAAAAAGAAAAACGTGTGCACGAAAGTGCCAACCGGCGTCATTCCCTCTAAACTCAGAGTCCATGTACGCCTACGAGAGCCCCCGCGACAACTTTGCCATCGGATTGCTCAATTTTGCCTCACAAATTTGTAAGGCAAAATTACATAACATCAAATATTTTGTAAAACAAACCCCAGCCAATAGGCAGAATAAACACAAAGAACGTGTAGACTCATTCACAGAACTGTCTCGAAGGTGTGTTCCTTCACAAAACAAATTCCAGCCGATATAAAGCCGTTCAGTTTCCTCGGTCAGACAAACGAATCTTCAGTGAGCCAGCTGATGAGTGCTGCAGATGACGTAATCATTCCAATGTCTCACGAAAATACTCCACAAATCATACCCCAGACAGCAGGAGGCATAAGCACAAGGAACTGACAGATTCATCCATAACTGTCCCGAAGTAGTGTTATTTAACAAAACAAACTCCAACCGCTAGGCGGAACTAGCACAAAAGGAAATGAAACACGCATCCCGGTTCCTCGGATGGTCAAGAGTCAATTCACTCAGAGGCCGCATAAAAGTATATCCCATGATTTACACAGTCCGCCAACTTTATAAAAGACATCCTTTGTGTGGGCATGTAGATATTTTGCGGTCATTCGTAGTGTCTATTCTCAATCTGGCAGGGAACTTCATTGTAAAAGTGATCTTCCGTCAATGCAAAAGTTTCTTTAAGGAAAAGTGTTAATCCACAAAACAAATTCCAGCCGCTCGGCGGAGCCAACGCAAAAAGAAAAAAATGGCACCCAGCTTCCTCCGAAAGCCAGAGTATGTACAGTGAGTCAATCCACTCACAAGAGAAACACCCAATGGTTACTAACCCATTGTTTCAATAAAAGACATTGCCTGATTGGGACATGTAAATACTTTGCTGCCGTCCTTGGTGTTTATTCTCAGTTTGGCAGTGAACATCAGTGCAAAAGCGATCTTCCGCTGATGTAAGAGTTTCTTGCATTCCTTGAACCGATCACGTTTCACTCTTGTCGAGTTCGCAAAGTCCGGAAACAAGAAAATATTGTGATGCTTCCAAAAAAGCTTTCCTTTGATCCTCCTCTGGCGCAACACGAGATCTTTATCGGATGATCTCAAAAATGTGGCCAGGATTGATCGGGGCCTGTCTCCCTCAGCAGATCTGCGAGCCGGGACTCTGCGAGCTTGCTCGATTTCCAGTTTATGGCCTGTTATGTCAAGCAGACTTGGGAAAAGCTCGTCTAGGAATTTCACCATATCTCTGCCCTCCTCATGCTCAGGAATTCCCACAATTCGAATGTTATTCCTGCGGCTTCTATTCTCAAAATCTTCAAGCTTTTCAAGAACACGTTCCAAATCAACTTTGGTCACAGGCGGATTAGCGGCTAATTCCCTCTCTGATGACTCCAAATAACCGATTCGTCTCTCAACATCTGTCACTCTTGTGACTAACTCAGAGAATTTTTTTTCCATCGCCGTATTACAGCAAGATCCTCCAAGTCCGCAAGTACCTTCGTCAACATCACCGACATGTTGGACAGTTGACGCTGGATTCCTTCTCCCGCCACGCCATACAAATCGAGTCCCTGGTCCACAGGCCTGTCTGGGCTTTCATCTTGAACCCGTAAGTGTCTTTTAATGTCTCCAGAGCCCTATGATTTTGACTTCTTTGCCATGTTTACCTCAAACAGCAAATGTGTAACTGGGTGTATCGAATTTCACCGGATTATATCATGAAAATAATTAAAAAAAATTAGCAAAGTGCGCAGAGCTGCCTCTCACACGTCTACCCTTTGCATGGCGTCACCAGGCTACCATCCTGCCCTAATCTTAAAATATAACCCTAAAATGCGATTGGTTGATAAGGATGTTGTTCCTGGACCAATAATGACATTGATCCAGGAACATGTCCTACTTGGTAAAATCACTGTAAGAAAGCACACTATGACTTAAAAGCAGGGCCTGATGAGAACCTGATGTTTCCCACATTTCTCTGCATTACTGATACATTTCAGTTCATCAACGAGAATGTTCATGCACACCATGATGCCAGTTCTCTAAAGAGCAGGTGTAACTTGTATGTGGCATCACACAGAACAGTGTCTAGTACACAATAACTAAAACTTATAGGGCCTCTACTCCACTGAAGAACAGGGGTGAAAGATAAGAAAAAAAGAAACATATAAAACTAAGATGAAAAACAGGACTCAGCAGTTTAATTGTTGGTGGGTATTGCCAGTACTGTGTGGAAACAAATCTATCTGCATATTGCAGTGGTGTAGCCAAGGGTGGGTCGGGGTGGGCCTGGACCCACCCAAATTAGACCCAGGCCCACCCAGAATATTTGAGATTATAATTTTTTATTATAAACAATTTTGATTGATTCCATTCCATTCAACACATAAACATAACAGAAAATGCAGAATCAAATTATATAAAATTAAACCCTTCCCCCCCGACACAAACACGCGCCCCAGTAGTCATAAATATTTAGAAACACACACACACAAAAAAACAAAAAACAAATGTAGAGCCGAGGAGGGCGGGGCTGGGCTGGAATGAGACACACCCGGTCCCCAATCAGCCTGATGGGGCGCACGAGGGATAAAGGCGGCCGGGGACGACAGTTAGAGAGAGAGAGAGAGAGAGAGAGAGAGAGAGAATTGCAGGCAGCTGTACTGTGTGTTTTTGGTTGTGTGTTTTGTTTAAATTGTTTATTAAATTATTATTTAAGTTGTCAAGCCGGTTCTCGCCTCCTCCTTTCCACTGAACCCCCTTACAACAAACAAACAACAAAAAAACATGAAGGTATACTTTCAAAAAATAATACAATTGCACACACACATTTAAAACTACAGATCCCTCTCCACTGCCCCTCCCCGAGAGCCTTCCAAAAAGGCCAAATATCTGCCCCATTTTCTATCAAATAAACCCAGATTGCCCAGCCTTCTATACGACATCTCCACAAATGCCGCTACCCTGCCCATCTCCATGCAACACTCTCATCCCATAAGAATAACCCATCTGCCGATCATAACACTGGCCAGGACCCAATTATTTATGTATTTACCCCTATATTAATGACCGCCCCATCGCCTAAAATACAGAGTCTGGGGCAAAATGAAAATTTGAGATTAATCTTTAACTTCAAATATATATATTTATAAAATAAAAAAAATAATTCATACATTCTGAAAGTGTGAACGAACTGTTTGAATGTGCTGCTTCTCTGTTGTTAAGGAAAATTTGGTAAAAAAAAAAACAAAAAAAAAAAAAAATTAGCCGAAAACTTGGCCCATCCATTTTTATTGAGGCCCACCCAAAAGTAATTTCCTGGCTACACCCTTGGCATATTGTCTGTTGTGTCACCAGGCGAGTGATTCTGTCTTTGGGAATGGGCGGTTTCCAAAACTGCTGCTTTGCATAGCTCAAGAGTGCCAAGGGTGGAGGAAAATATGGTTGACAAAATAATATATTGTGGCAGGTATGAAGATTGTTGCCAAAGACAACGAGGTGAGTGAGTCAGCTTTCAGAGGAGCAGATTAGCATGTTTGAATGAGGCGGAATAGAACTCCAAACACTGTGAACAGCAGAGAAAGACAATTTTGCCCATGAGAAAAACAAGGGAAAACATTCCTGCACACTCGTACACATATTTAAGGAGTCAAAAGTAGAAAAAAGACAAACCTCTCTCTAATCTCTTTAATGTAATCTCTTGTCTACTCTAGGTCATTATCAAAATATGGTGACAAACATGTCCTTTGACGTTTTAGTCATGAAAAAGATTTCAAATAGTCAAGAAACCCATTTAAAAGGCATAATTCTATAACCTAACCTTTTATTAAATAATATAAAATGGTTTAACTCGATATTGTTTTACACATTTTTTAGAAAATGTATTTGAATTTGTCAATTGCCTGAAAAAACCCTTGTCCCCTTCATCTGGTACACCACTTCTATGACATTTACAGTTTTTTTTTTTTACTTATTTTGTTTTCCTAGGTCAAGCACAAGCGCAAGGCCTAACAACTGTGCAAAAAAGCAATGAATGATTTCAACAATTTAAAACTAATGTTTGTCCCTTTATTTTGATGTAATTGGTGTTATCAATGTTAAAAACGTATATTTAAAAATACAAAATGTTGTGGAAAAGAACTTCCAAGGTCAAAGTTCAGAGGACGAAGATCCTCATATGGATTTTCCCATCATGTTTAAAGTTATTCATTTACATTTTAACACATTTTTTCACATGGTTAATTTAATTAACCATGTGAAAATTGGTGTTACATTGTTTAATATTTATGCGAAAGAAAAAAAGAGATTTAATGTGATTTATTGATTTTAGTCAGAGAAGTGGTCTGTTTTGTGATGCTATTGACACCATCTAAGAAAATGCATCTATTCAAACAAAATTTGTCACTGGTGTTACAACCCTTGCTTCATTAACAAACAAAATTAAATAATAGTATAAAGAACAAGAAATTGTCCTTTATAAATAAAAATAATGTGAAATCAACTTTTATTGGCGAAAAAGGAACTGAACAGAATTGAAAATAGTTTATAAGTCGTTAAGTAAATTTTTTTTGAGAATGACCCACCTAGTGTACAGACAGATGATAGATAGATAGTCTAATTCTTTTAAAAATGACAATAAACCCGACTTTGAAAAGTGTCACTCTTACACACACACACACACATGCATGCATACAGAACCTGGTACACACAGCAGTCCTGTACATCTGTTTAAACCAGAGGAGGCTATTTGTGTAGTGCCGCAAACCTTCCCATTATCCTCTGAAGAGCACACAAGATGGCCATCACTCTTTTCCCACCCATTCAAAAGCCTAAGTCAAATAGCGTAATGTAATATCTTTTCATCAGTATTTCCATCCCCACAGCCTCTTCGGCTTAAATCAAACATAAAATTAAGGGCGCAGTGAAACTGCGTGCAGATCCACTGGCTTCAGTCTGTATTATTGATCTATCATGTGATTTTAAGTCAGATTGGTGTGTTAATGTAGGGAGGAGTGATATTGGCTGCTGTTTGTATGTTCACATTTTGCTAATAGTTCATAAGAACATGGAAGCAATGGATGGAGGTAAACCATCCATTACAAGAACACTCTTTTTTGTGTGTGTGTTTTTTTTTTTTGGCTTGTTTATGCTAGTTCTCTGTTGTTGGCCTTTATATGAAATGTTATGGCATGTGAGCAGAGAGTGAGAGGGACACAGAGCAAGAGAGAACATTAAAAAGTACACGTGAGAAAAAGAGAGGAGGTGACAGTGAACAAAATTTTTTTTGTTCTAATCTTGATTTCCAATTCTTTTTGGGGCATTTTCTGGAACTCCTTAGTGCGGGCTGATAGATATCTCTGCTTTGGCTTGCCAACAGTGACCCTGGGGAACCACATGTGTCTGCTTCAGTCGAGTTCAGTGGTATTATGGGATATTACAGCATGTGTAATTAGGGCTAAATACAGGGGACCAATGACAGGTTGGTTTAAGAGAATTAATCATGCTGATATGATCTCACTCAAGACAACCTCTTGAGAAGCACGTGAGCTATCAGATTAGGAAGTCAGGACTGTGTTTTGACGAAGTGAAAGCAGGAATCTATGAAAATATCTGCATGGATCTGCAGTATGTACTTAGATGTCCTATTACTGAGATGTGTCAATTTAAAGCCTCTTTCTGATCCAGGATCAGTGCTTCTTGCTGAGGTGAAACATAAAAATGTACAGTATTTTAACACTTATTTAGAAAGGTCTAAAAATATCAGTCAATGTGAGTGGAACACCAGTGTGCGAATTATACAATGACTTTGAGGTGGGTTTATGTTTTTAAAGGAATTGCAAAAATTGGTACTTTTTGAGGCACAATCTGCAGAAGTTTGTCTCACACAACCTGAATTGTATTTGCCGCTACCAGCGCACAGGCAATCCATATTAAATACCTTTCAAACAAAACAACAACAAAAAATGTATATAAAATCCTATAATAAAATGATACAAAATCACAACATTTATGTTTTGTCCATGTATTGTCCTAAATGGATCTTAACGGAAAGTTTCTTCTACATTCTTTGTAATTCGCACCCTGTGGAACACTGCCCTTCCATCTCTCCTGATTACTGTTAATTATTTATAACATATTGTACATTTATCTTTTGATCTTCCCTAAAAGCTAAGCTCTCAGAGTTTGCGCTTATTTAGACGACCTACTTCTTCATTACTGAAATGTTGGATATGATATGAATGCACAAACAGATTAATAATAATATCGATACAGGGATCCCAAGTATCAGTACGATATCGTAAGAAAAAGTATCTTGATTTATCAACATATATATGTATCGGCACAGCCCTATTTCTAAGTGTTGTCTCAATCTCAATACATTTTTAGTAATGATCAAATTAAACATTTTAGATATCCATCTAGAACATTCTGTTTTGAAAACAAGAACACACTTCACCTATTGTTCTGTTCCTGTTGCTTAGGAACTGGTTAGTGCACTCTTTCATAGTTTTGAAAAATGGTCTTTCATTAGCCTCAACTGCAACCAATGTCATGTCAGACTGCTCTGAAAGGTCTCTTAACCTGCTGAGGTGTTCCAGAGACACAGTTTTCAAATGGGGAGGCGCGCCTTCCAAGGGGGGCGCCAGGGCATGTCAGTGGAGGCGCAGAGAATTAAGATAAATTCACCATAAATAAATACAATAAAAATGTAATGTGAAGATAAATGAAAATAATTGTCTTAATAGACCATAGTCCAGCTTAATAGACAGTAGCTCTATGGTGTTATACTACTGTTAAATGTCAAGAGCACATGCATATCATGTGAAAGCGCATCCATACTGGTCGCACAAGCACAAATCTCTCTGCTCGCACACGTATTTACTAATAATATACGCTGCTCTATGAAATCTCCCTGCTCTCGCTCAGAGAGTGCGTGTACGCCTAAAAATGTGTCCTGTGCACTCGCATATTTATTATAAAGCCATATAGCTCTGCCTGTGTTCATTCATACAAGCATTTTGCCTCTGTAGACGTTTTATGTCGAGAGAGAAATAATACCAGAGTTTGAGGAATCAACTCGCCATTTGGCCGGTAACACTTATAGGAAATGCAGTATAATACATGGTTACATTTTTATTGTAAGAATGATATTCTGATGTTCGCTTATGATGTAAGAGACGTGAGCAAATCAAATGACATAAACAGACAACTAAGACAACATCTGTTGTGACTCACGTCTTCTGTCACCACAGTGGACACCATAGCTGCACAAGTTTATCTAGGAAAATCCGAAAATGTGGAACAAAATCATGATGTTCAACATGACATCGGGTCGATGTGTCTTCAAGTTTGTGTTTGTTTTACACGGAGACGGAGACTGGCTCATGTGATGTAAATATATCATAAATATAGGCTAAAAAAGTTAAGCAATCCCACTGTCATAAGGACAAACGGGTATACTGTAGGCTATTTTGTTATAAAAATAATGCAAAATACGGTTTCATATTATTGAATCAAATATTTATCACGCACCCGTGTATGAGGTATTGCTGAGTGAGTCTGTCAGACTGAATTTAAGTTTATTGATCATCGTTGATGAATTGCTCCAACACCTGAAATATGATGATTTTTAATAAAATAAATAACAATAAAAGGACAATACCTGATAAAACTTCAAAAAAGTGGCTAGAATGTAGGCCTACTGCTGTTTTCAGTGGAAGATCATTTTTTTACGTTTAGCATAGGCTAGGCTATTTTATTTATTATTTACTTAGCTATTGTAAAGGCCTATACACAAAATTATTGCATTATGTATATAGATCTGCAAAAAATAAATAAATTAAAAAAAATCTTGTACATTTTGTCGGGGGGGCTTACTGTTTAAGACTTTGAAAACCCCTGTTCTAGAGGAATTCCTATAGGTTTAGGTCATGAAAATACACTCTAATATACAGTTGGGGTGGTCCTGAATGGCCCTTATGTATATAAACATTCTAGAAGTTTCCTACCAGGCTGATGTTATAGTTCTGAATGTGTTTGAGGATCAGAGAGGAGATCAGTGCAGTGCTCCAATGGACCGCTGGGTCATCTGGAAGCTCTCTGCAAAAACAAGAGAAGAAGAAAAACATACTAGTGTTATATAGAGTTTTCTCTCAAAGTCACAAGAGAAATCTGGAAAACAGTATATGTAGGAAGCCAGATTTTAAAGTTTTCTGAGAAAAATGTGAGCGATGTTTGCACATTTAAAACTAGCCACCATGTTGCTAGGGTTTTGTGGGTGGTTTTTAACGTATAAGTATACAGTCAATGTTTCTACTCAGTCTCAATGATATTCCTGTGTAAGGATGGGAATCGTAAAGAATTTAACAGTTCCAGTTCCTTAATGGTTCCATTAACAATTATTTTAGTACTTTTGAGAAAGAAATATTTGGAAATAAGAAATGCAACTCTTATTGGATTTACTGCACTTAGTAGCATGTTACCAAATAATAACCTGATTTCATAATTGAATAGATCAGATTACTGCAAAAGGTGTGTTTACACTGACATTTTAATTCAGATATTTTATTAATTCATTAATTCTTATAAAATACCAATAATTACAACAAAACTCATAATGTGTATCTATAACTTCACACTGTCATCAACAACCATCCAGTAATTACTCTGAGGCTACACACGGTGACAATTCTTGGTTCATTTAGAGTCAGACGTAACAAAATTATTGACTTGTAGAGTACGTTTTTCATTCACTGAAAAGAATGAGCTGATAAGAGTCATTCGTTTGCTGTATGTTTTGTGGTGTAGATTCAAAAGAACTGATTCATATGTGCCATTTGTTTGAGAATTGGACTACGCTGGTACACTGGTAGTATAGTTATGCTTGGCTTACATTTCCTGACATAATGTCTTAATATATAATACTAAAGATATAAATGACGGAAGAGTTTTGTAAATACCGTACTGTCCATTTTTTATGTGTAAGTTTAATTTGAACAGAGAAGTACACCTCTGTGAGCCAACACATATACACATACAGAGCTGCAACAAAACAGTGAGGTCCTGGAAGAGCAGAGTTTGGCCCTAAGGCTACAGTGGTGAGCGAGAGTCTCTCCATCTGATTTACAGCCACAGTCTCACTACAGCTCAGCTGGAATGCGGATGCAGTCCTCTCTGAAGTCTGGGATCAAAGGTCATCCAGGCTTTTCCCTCCCATTCATCTATAAATACAGCTCAGGGAAAACAAGGGCCATGCACCAATCTCTCTTTCTCTCACACACAATTTTCCCTTTTTGTTTTGTTTTTTTACCACACATAGCTGCTATGAAATGTATTGGGGTCAACGAAAGTTGATCCCCCTGCGGCCAATCATTGAAGCTAAAGTTTTTTGTTCTTTAGCTACTTTATAGTCCTAGACACCTTTATCAAACATAGAGGGACAGAGAGAGAGGGGGAGAGTGATAAAGAGAGCTGTTGAGTAGACTGAGCATAGTGTCAGAAAAAGAAAATAGAAGTTCCAAAACCAAGTGCGCTGCCTACCTAGACAGCATTTTAAGGTTTCATAGGCACGATCCCAAAACAAAGGCTTTTTCAAAAGGTAGGCAGCATAATTATACTCAATATTTGTATATTTAAGCGTATCAGAGTATCACATTGCTAGCTTAGCAACATGCTAATGGAAAACTCTAAAATCAATTGAGTCAAGTCTCTGGTGTATGAGGAGCGCTATTTGGATGGCATGCAGAGTTGCACTTATGACCAGGCCCAGTCGGAATCTGCTGACTTTTGAGGAATTCTGCAGAGCTTTCTGCAGATTTCTGTGCGCAGATTCCATCTGCTTAGGTTAGATTTCAGTTAGGATGGTCCCTTACAAGGTAGCTGCCAATGCAGGCAGTAGGAAGCACACCAGGTTTTGGTATGGAGCCAGAGACAGCAAAAGAAGTGGCTGGGAGAGTTATACTATTCTGCTTCAGTTCAGTTCAACTGTTCATAAAAAGTTTACAATTGAATTTCTTTTCACATTTGAACTCTGATTGTTTCCTCTGCCAATCAAGAATGCTGGAGAACTTTGTAACTACACAGATCCAATGGTCAGATACTGGATATGGCACAGCCAAGTGGACTGTGATTGGCAGAGAAGGCTGAGCTGGCAGCGCACAACAGTTGGCACTGAATATGCTAAAAACAGCCAGCAGCAAAATCCCAGCTCAAGGTCACAGAGTTTGATGAGAATGGGGGGAGTGAATGTCAGAATGAGTGAGAGACAGATAAAGAGAGAGAGCTGAATTGAATCCACCCCCTCTCTCTTCTCTTTACAATGGGGCTTGACAGTTGTTTCTGTTCTTTTGTGATAGATCTGCACACAAATCAAATGCTGGTTAAGGTCACAGGGGTCGGCTCTGGAGGATACCATATCAGAGGAGGGGTGATAGGCTGGTTAGAAAAGGGGGATGGAATGGGTGCTGTAGCAGTCAGGACAAGAGGGAAGAGAGATCAGACAGATCTGATTTACAAACAGAGCGAGTGAGCACACATGAGATTTGTGTGAGAGACTGAACATGGCTGCAGAAGTGTGGTGGGCTGATCGTTTTGCCTCAGAGTGGAGTCAACATGAAAGCCAACAAACCTTTATAAGAATTAATCTTATGCAGTTTATTGAACAAATCTACCTTGGCTTTTTTCATTACAAGTATCACAACAAATTTATGAAGTCTTATGATTTATAGTGCATCACAGCTGGGTAACAGTTTGCAAGGTAACAGTGTAATAATATTCTTCAAACGTTCTGGTAAGGGTTTATTTTAATCCAAAATATTAAACTTCTGCAATTAATTGAGTTTGAACCACTTAAAGTACACACTCCATTCAAACTTTGTTTTGTAAATACTTTCAGCCTTAGGTGTGCTGTCTATTTTTTGTGTTTGTAAACTATACTTCTGTGAGAAATTTAAGCATAAAATTTGATTATCCAAAACAATATAAACATCCACATAATCCTTCATTACAATATTCATAGTCAATCAAAATACAACCACTATCAATGATGTCATCTGATATAATATTTGCATCTTGAATTGATTGATCTGAATTGGTCTTATACCTGACCATGACTTGATGCAGCATTTCATTTACACAGAAACAAATCCTAAACCCTACACCTACTTACAACTTAAACAATATTCTTTGGCTTCATTGAAAATCAAAGATTTTTTTTTTTTTTTTTGTAGCACAAACACAAAAGATTCTTTTAAAAAGTAAACAACATCAAAAAACATGTAATGTTTTCTGACACATTTGTGATAATTGTAATTTGCTGGTTCTTTTAATGAGAGGCGATTTAAAGGCAAAGTGTTTTATTTCTGCAACACTAGTAGCATCAAACAGAATTGCAAAAATAATCACTGCTTTTAAACTAATTTCAAACACTTCCTGTATTACATTGTTCAGATAAACAGGTAGCTCCGCCCCCAAACCATTAGTTGAGCCAATGTTGTTATGTCTGTCCCAGTCTGGCCACGCAAACAAACAAACAAACTGCAATTCTGTTTGTTGCCACTAGTAGGGCAGAAACTACACACTTCACCTTTTAATTTCTAGAACTAGAGAAAATGGGGCTGGGAGTGAGAGAGAATGATAAAAAATAAAGATTGAGAAAAAGACACATGATCAACCTGACCTTTCTTAAGATGGATCGAGGCAGAGTGTTGGCCTCGCTATAGCAACAGTTTAAAATGCCCTACAGTAACCTCTCTCTTCCTCCCGCCCTCCCTCGCTCGCTCACTGCATGTGGATGTGTAATTGCTTGCAGGCATCTGAATACAGCAGATGAACTTTGGCCTACTGAGGAGGCGGTGTGCGTGTGTGTGCGCGAACAGGGAAGGCAGGGGGAGTGGCAGCGTTTGTTTTGTCTGGTCACATGGGGCCCTAGCCGCCTTTCTGTTACAAGGCCATGGTGCATGCTGGGAAACCCAACGTCTGTATGACACTTAACCCTTCTGGCACAGGCAAACAAGAGAGAACTTCTGAAAGAAATATGTTCTGGTTCACAGTCATATTTGTATAGATTTATAGAGTATAAGAAGCACATATATCAGTCAGTAGCTCTGCAGTGCAGAAAGCTGGAGTGCACTCAAGTTACATTCTTCATTCATTTAGATGTTCTCGAGCAGCCAAAGAGTCTATTTCAGCCATATTTAGAACACCTACTAAAATAAAATTACACTCTTAAATACCTGGCTCAGAAGATCCCTGCAGCTTCCAAGATATAACACAGAGAACATTGCTTTATGATGAAAAGAAGGGGAGAAAATTAAGAAAAATGGTAGCGAAAGCATCGACTGAATGTTTCTGCCTTGGAGGAGCTAGTTGCCTTGTTTTATGTGGAAATAAAGAAGCACAAGCTCTTGACAGGGAGTGCATTTGCAGTGCTTTCTGGTAATTGCATTAACAGAGCTCATCTCTCTGTGGTTCCTGACCTGCCATCAGCCTCAACAACCCCCCGGCCTGACTCTCTGCCCTCTTCATGCAGCCTATAAATCACACAGGGTTTAGTTTTCTAGCAAAATCAATTTATAATTAAATATGGAGGGCAGAGTGTAAGAATGCACCTCACTGCTACTCTTTCCTCTTCTCACAGCAACTTTCCAAAGCGGTTATGCGTTCTCATATTAATCACCATTTTTGGCAAATGTTGGCTGTGTTATAGCTCTATTCATTTCTATTATATAAATGGATAATTGGTGCCTAACCTTTCCATGGACTTTTATTTAATCAACCAATTATTTAATCATTAAGATTTTATGCTAAATTTTATATGAATGTAGGAGGCAAAATGTACTGTATAACTTGGGTCCTGTTACTGTCAACACTTGTAAGTTGTTCACGATTTTTAATTGCCTCCATTTTAATTGTGGTTCTGCGGTGTGTCCAACCCAGTCCATGAAAAGTCATAATAATAGTACAAGATTTACTTTAACCCCTAACCCATACCTAAACATAAAGTGTAACCCCTTATCCAAACCCTTAACCTAATAAAGTGTTGGATAAAATGTGATGCCTGTATTGTATCAATTTGAAATTTTGTTTGTTGATTGGTTGGTCATTATGGGAATAAAAAATATTTATCTTTTTGTATGAGCAAAGTTGTACAATATCTTTTGTTTTCACCATTGTGTATGGATTTTTACAAGTTGTCATGAGACTATGTTGATGTGACAAATGAATTTTTAAAAGTACAGATATACCATGTAGTCTCTCAGTTAATATGATGTCATGAAAGAATCAGCAAAATGCTGTTGAAAATAGTTGAAGATGGAATTTATCATGTCACCGCAGAATATGTCAACATAATAAAAGTATTTAATGTCAACTACCTATATAAAATATTGTTTCAAAGTATATTTGGCTTTTTAATCAAAGTTTGAGTTCCAAAACTTACAGTCATCACCTAAATTGCTGAATTTGTTAAGTCAAATGAGAAATATATTTGACCTAGAGATCATATATTACTTTATAATTTCTCAAGTATCCATTTCTGGAAAGACGAAGCTGATTCAAGAACTCTTTCTCTGAGAAACGGTGCTCATATCTGCCAAATTAAAGGAAAATGTGCAGGATAGCCTTACAAAAACTAACCTAACACGCACTCAATGCTCTCAACTTATGACAAAGATAGAGAGAGAGAAATATCAGAGGAAGTAAAAGGAGGACAGACACTCAGCCTGATGTTACCCTGCCAGGCAGGTGGGCGATGTGGCCTATGTCCAGACAGACTGTGAGTCTGTCTGTCTGTCTCAATGAATAATACAGAAAAAGAGTGAGAGGGTCGACTCAGTACATGTTTAGTGGAGCATGTTCAGATGTGCTCTTTTCACAAAAGCACTCCCATGATGCATTACCTCGGTCAGAGTGTAGGCGGTCAATGCAGCTGTGCAGCAAAGAGCGAAGCAGCTCTGTGGAGAGAGTCACATGGCCCATTCAGAGCCCATGGGGACACACACTCTGAGACAGTACAACATAAGATGCAACACACTCAATCAGTATGTAAAATGAAATTTATTTCACACATATTAACACAAGCTGTTATACGAATCAAAAATTCAACCTTTACACTGCCTGAATAACCACAAGAAATTCATTTGTAGCAAAAGTCTACGTCGTCTTGCACAGCCATATGGTATGGTACACTTTTCAGCTAGTTTGGGCCAAGAACCATCCTTTTAGAAAAGCAAGGGGATGACTGACTGACATACTGTATAAAATGCTCAACCACAGTTAAATTTAGTAATGCAATGTTTAGGGGCAGGTCAATTTGAGAAATAGCTCTGAGAACGAAGAGGAATTTCCAGGTGTGCTATTGTTGGTAAACAAGGCCAAAATATACTTTAGTTTTCTGCATGCCACTACGTCTTGAGCACAGTGTGCATGATGCAATTTTAGCACATTGTCCACATGCAGCCTGGTTTTTCCAAACATGCGGATAGTCCGCGTTAGTGGGAATTGTCTGCAACTGTGCTTGGAGTACTGTAATTAAGCGTATCACAAAGTAGCTGTAGTTCGCATGCATTGAACACGTCCATATGGGCTCGTGATCAAAAGAGTGCAATTTGTAAGGCTAAGAGCTCGAAAAGTAGACCCTAGCCTTAAGGGGCAGTCATACTAGACTTTAAACATGCAAAATTATTTCACACACCTCAACAGACAGGATTTGATGTCATGCGCAAGGGTTTCTGGTTTTAATAAACAATAAATCACTAATAATTATCTATTCAAAATGTTAAAGTATACCATCCACTCACTTTCCTGCTACAATATAAAAGCATGCTGCTTTGAAATATATATTCTTTGTATTGAGCAAAGAGGTCAGTACATAACATTTTGATCTTCTATTGGTCACACATCTTCCTGTCATGCGAACTTGCAGGTCAGAGTTCATAAAGCTTTAACTTTTGTGCGCAGCGGAATGCAAAATTTCTTCACGTGATCTTGCATTTCTAGTCTCCCGCGTTCAAATGCGTTTGAATGGGAGTGAATAGAGCACGAAGTTTTGTGTGAACCTGACTTATAGTATCTCAAATAAAACTCTAAATATCTATCAAAAAGTTGATGCCATGAGATTAACATCACAAATAAAAACCTGCACACCCTGCGTTGCAGCCAGCCAATCAAATTGGAACTGGCGATTTCAGCTGTTGGCATGTGGTTTAAGGCTGAGAGACTATGGTCCACAAGTCTCTGTAACTTTGTGCACTTACATAACCTTTATCTATTCAGTTGAAAGAATATGTGTTCAGAACTCACTGTATGACAGGCAGCAATCAGTGCTGCTGACTGTAGGGAAAGAACAGGATCACTTAACTACACTGCAACCTTTTCTGAACCAGCGCTGAGCCCAGATGACCCAGCCTGGACTTAGACACTCTCACACACAAGCTTAAACGTGCACATGAAAGCTAGAGATTACCAATGTCTGCTGAGTTCATGCTATACAAACCAAAGACCCGGAAGCTTATCTTTCAGATGCATGTTTGTGTCTCTTTAGTTAACAGTTCAATACAGTTGTCTGTTAACTATGACTTGGTTTGCAGCCAATCTGTTGTGAATCTCCAGACAAATCTGTAAATGCAAACACAAAGACCAGAAAAACAGGTCAGAATGACCTAGATTGGAGTATCTGAGAGTGAAGTGCTCTATACTGTGCCAAAGCTTTCTGATAGTCATTCGCGATCTGGGTTTTGGCAAATAGAGATTAACACTTTTGAATGTGTGTGCGTGTGTGACTAGGAGAAAGGATCTTAATGATTACAGCATCAGCTCCTGTGTAAAGACTAAAATACAGAGGGAAAGGTGAGAAAGTAAAGGATAATGGTGGGGGGGGGGGGGGGGGGGGGGGGAGAGAGGGAGAGAGAGAGAGAGAGTGTCCGAAAAAGAGTGGATCAAAGTTTATTATGTGTGTATATTATGCTTGGAAATAAAGCTAGGGCAAGGAATAGACAGAAAGACAGGCATCGTGCCAGTTGATTATGAAAGTTCCAGGTGGGTGTCTGAGTTTACATGATACTTATGACCTAGTCAACAGACACGCACACATACGAGCACTCTCAGGCTTCTAACACACCCCAATTCTGCATACCACCACTAGAACAGCCTAAAACAATATGGCTGGTCATTGACCCTGCAGTTGTAAAAAACACACAGTGTTTGTATGAAATATAATTTGTTAAAAGGTGCATGTGATCTGAATAACTCAAGCTTGTGGTGGACTTCAGGAGAAAAGACAGGGAACACAGCCCCATCACCATCAATGGTGCACCAGTGGAGAGAGTCAGCAGCTTCAAGTTCCTCAGTGTCCACATTACTGAGGAACTCACATGGTCCGTCTACACTGAGGCTATTGTGAAGAAGGCTCATCAGCGCCTCTTCTTCCTGAGACGGCTGAGGAAGTTTGGAATGAACCGCCACATCCTCACACGGTTCTACACCAGCACTGTAGAGAGCATCCCGACTGGCTGCCAAACCGAAAAGCCCTGCAAAGGGTGGTGCGAACTGCCAGACACATCATCGGAGGTCCATCATCCCTCCAGGACATCTATACCAGGCGGTGTGTGAAAAAAGCTTGGAGGATCATCACAGACTCCAGCCACCCGAGCCACGGGCTGCTCTCACTGCTACCATCAGGCAGGCAGTATCGCAGCATCAGGACCCACACCAGCCGACTTCATGACAGCTTCTTCCCCCAAGCAATCAGACTTTTGAACTCTTGATCTCTCACGATCAATAGACATCAGCGCTGCATTTCATTCATCTCACACTGGACTGTCATAAATTATATTCTCTCTTAACAACACACTGGCAACTATCAACTGACAGCCTGAATGTCAATACAGCACAATACTGTATATTTTATATATACTATTTATTTATTTTTATAGTATACTGTGTATTCTATATTGTGTGTATTGTATACTGTACATTGTATATTATTATTTGTATATTGTTTTGTGTATAATTATGTGTATATTAGATATGTAAATTGTGTCATGTAAATTTGATGTTATTGTAAATTAGTATATGTCTCATCACTGTCACGACTGCTATGTTGCTCGGAACTGCACCCAAGTCTTTCACCCACTGTTGCACTTGTGTATATGGCTGTGTGACAATAAAGTGATTTGATTTTGATTTGATATGGAGGTAAAGTTGATGTTTTAATGTTTCAAGGTGTCTTTGCCTGTGTCCAAAGTAGACAAAACAGAAATTAAAGAAGGGTGAATCTTTATGACTGATCATTCAACAAACCAAGAAATATCCTCTCGTTAAATTTGGGAGCATTCAGTCCAATAATTATAATCTGTGAACAATCAGTGAAAACACACACACACACACACACACACACACAAAGGGGACAGCTAGCCAGTCCAATAGTTTTTCCATTCTTCCAAGAAGTCAACAAACTGGAGAAGTGTTTGAGCCAGGCATTGGTGTTTTGGACCTCTGGGGCTCTGCAGCATTTAAGCACAATAAAACCATTGCCAAGAAGGAAGCTCAGAGCACACATTACCAAAGGAACAGAATCATGCAGAGAAGAACTGCAGGCAGGGTGGGTCATCATCGTACTTGGAAAACAGTCTGGAAAACACATTCCCATGACTATGCAGATTCTTTTGGGAGTTTGTTTCACAATCAACTTACAAAAAAAAAAAAAAAACACTCTCTCTCTCTCTCTCTCTCTCTCTCATATATATATATATATATATATATATATATATATATATATATATATCGGACTATCGGTCAAAAGTTTTGAAACACTTACTCATTCTTTATTATAATTTTTTTTTTCACATTTTAGAATAATAGTAAAGTCATCAAAACTATGAAATAACATAAATGGAACTATGGGAATTATGTTGTGACAAAATAACATCCAAAATAAATCAAAACTGTTTTATATTTTAGCATCTTCAGTAGCCACCCTTTGCCTAGAATTTGCAGACATGTACTCTTGACATTTTCTCAACCAACTTCTTGAGGTATCACCCTGGGATGCTTTTTAAACAGTATTTAAGGAGTTCCCATCTATGTTGGGCACTTAGTGGCTGCTTTTCTTTATTGTTTGGTCCAAGTCATCAATTTCAAAAACGTATTTTTTTTTTAATTAAATTTTAGATTTATAATGAAATAAATTAATATGGTGGCACAATTATATTTTTGTCTACAAAACTAATTTCAAACATTTAAGCATACGCCTTCAGATCAAAAGATTTTTAAGATCATGAGAAACATTTCAGTCAAGTGTTTCAAAACTTTTGACTGGTAGTGTATATATATTTTCCATCTAAAAACGCCTTCACAAGCTTCCATTAGTTTCCAGAGCAACTAGCCCCACTAAAAACAATGTAGAACATGCTGTCTGGATTTAATTGTCATCCTCCCTACCATGTTCTGTTCAGTTTACAGATTGTTGTGTTTTTGAAGACACTCCTGAGGCTGGCCACTGTTTAAATTCTTTTAACTAGCAAGCAAGCAAAAGAAATAGCCATTTCCAACATGGCGGTTTGGCTGTAAAGGTCAGTTATTGTGGTGGAGACGGACGTATTATCCAGAGGAACTTTAAAAAACTGCAAAGGCACAGCTGCTGGCTTCTACATGCCAAATGCAAACACACAACAGTGACTATGTGGTATCTGAAATGCTGAATGATGATTTCCAGGCTATATTTTTCCAAATGTGGGTTTAGGGTCTTTAGGAATTAAAAAGTTTTGGTTTGCAAATTTCTTACTAGACATAAAAATGTCTAGATAACTGCAAAAAATAAAATAAAAAATTCTCAGTGAATACTTCTGTTTGATGCTTCTTGTTCTGAATAAGGTGTTAGCAGAAGAGGTAATGCTCTAAAGAGACAACATATTATAATCTTGTCTTAAAGGAACTCTTTCTCTCTCACACACAGCTGGTTTGTATGCAACGACTGCATATTGCTTGGCAGAACTTCAGGTGATATTACAACATCTGAGTCTAATAAGAAAACATCCAAAGATGGCTAATGCCAGTTTTAGAAAATAGAGACTTAAAGGGATAGTTCACCCAAAAATGAAAATGTACTCATTATTTATTCACCCTCATGATCACAAAGTGTATGACTTTCTTTCTTCACCAGAAAACATTTGAAGAAAAATAGAAAAATATCTTACCTCAGTAGGTCCTTAAAATGTAAGTGAATAGAGATTTTTCTTTTGAAGCTCCAAAAATCACAGACAGTCAGCATAAACGTACTCCATACGACACCAGCTGCTAAATTAATGTCTTCTAAAGCGATATGATCGCTTTTGGAGCAGCAAAGATAAATATTTAAGTACTTTTTTTTTTACTCTAAATAATGCTTCCGATCAGCAGCGGTATGTGCGTGTGACGTAATCGCATTGCCATTGGAAATATGCAAGAACTGAGGCAAGTGCGTCACATCTGGAAGAGCAGCACTGTTTACAAGTGAGAGGGAGGAACGTTGTACAGAAGCTTGGTTGGTTTTGGTTTAGATCTGTATTTATCTGTTTCTTTACTCACAATGGTGTGTTTGTGTGCTTATCCTGGATGTCTCAACCGAGTGGAGAACGTGAGATTACGTCTGTATCATGGCAACACGAATACATCACACGAGAGATCGCTTGGACTCCACACTCTCGTGAAGCTTACCCAAAGCGTTGGATTATAGTTAAAAAGTAAATAATAAATATTGATCTTTTTTCACACCAAAAGTGATCGTATCACTTTAGAAGACATTAATTTAACTGCTGGAGTCATATCGATGACGTTTATGCTGACTGTCTGTGATTTTTGGAGCTTCAAAAGACAAATTTCCATTCATTTGCATTTTAAGGACCTACTGAGTTAAGATATTTTCTCTTTTTCTTCAAATGTGTTCTGGTGAAGAAAGAAAGCCATACACACCTGCAATATCATGAGGGTGAGTAAACGATGAGAAAATTTTCATTTTTGGGTGAATTATCCTTTTAAATTGTGGTGGTGGTATAGTGGTTAAAACTCAGGGCTGGTAACTGAAAGTTGCAGGTTTGATTCTCCCAAAAAGCAAGCCATGAGCCATTGTCCCCATGAGCGAGACACTTAAAGGTGCTGTGATTGATTTTTTTATTAAACGACATGCAGAAAATGACCCTATTACCTGTCAGGTATAACTGAAATCACACCTGTCTCTGTAACAGCTCTAAGCTTGGTAAACATCGGGAAAAATATGTTTGGGGGCAGTGATCAGACCCTTTGTTTCTGCTTGTCAGTCATTGTGCATGTTCACAGGGCAGCCCATATATGCTCGTATAAGTGCCCGTACAGTGTCCTTCTCCCGTGAAACGCTCAGGGTCGGAACGCTCCCCCTTCTATCTGCTCCAATACAACAAGTGCGTCTGTGTGTGCACTTGCCATTGGAGTGCGGGGTGAAGAGGGGGCGTGGTTAATTCAACATGTAGCCTGGTGGAAGTTCCAGAATGGCTAAAATTACTTCCAGCACCATAAACCTCAGCTTGTCCCTGTGATAAGTAAAATATAAATCACTTTGGATGAAGCATCTGGCAAATGACTACTTACTAAACTGCAGTGAGGTTGTAAGGAATGCATAAAAACCTCATCTACCTAGATCCCTTGTTACAGAACACAATGCAAAAATCGAAGCATAGGTCTTTGCAGAACAGTAATGGGTGTTTTCAAATCTGTGGGCATTTTCAAAACAGGATAGGTGTTTCTAAACTATCCAGTGAAAGTAGGGAATCTCAGTGTAGAAATCAGTTGGCGTTTCTAAACCAGGATGGGCGTTTCTAAACTAACCAATGAAAGTAGGGAATCTCAATAGTTTGAAAACGCCCACTGATTGGGAAAAGCCCATTTTTGCTCTGCAGAGATATACAGTATGTCTCCAAAAATCTGCACTGATTAGCACGTTAGACAAGCTAGCCCATTGTCAGATATTAACTTTTTTTTTTTTTATTAAAGGAGCACTCAACATTTTATTTTTTTGCAAATTGCTAAACTTTTAAAAAGAAATAGTACTAGCAGAATAGTATTTTTGATAAATATTTGTAAAATTATACAACATTCACTCACATGAGATGAAGACTCTAGTCATATTAGTCTTAAAGAAAATCTGATTTATTCTACATATGGTGCTGGGCACGCATTCACGAGTGCTGCCATGCTGTGGTCATATCACCGGCCAAATATTGCTTGTTTTATCTGAATATTCCCCTGTAATTGAACACTTTCACTTGCAGAATACATTTATCATGGCTGACTGCGAAATATTGAATTTTTACAATGACTTCAGTAACTGAGAACTTTTGTTTTTGCGTGATTTTGCATATTTGCTGCTAGGAGTCAACACAACATGCACAACAATTTTACAGAGTGCACCTTTAAGGGGCAATATTTGCTCCTAGAATTAATTTTCAGGGGCATTTTTTACCTTTATGTGGGCTTATTTTTCAGAGTTATTTTCTGCTTGGAGAGCTATAGTCGAAGAAACTTGTGTTAGGGTCAATACTAATATATCTGAGCGATGATAATATGTTACTGACATATTACTGATATGTGTGGCTTCTGGTCTCCAGCTACTGTGACTCTTTAAGACTACTGCCAGTAAAGAAGTAGTTTAAGATTCTGGCAGAGCTCAGCAATGTTGGAATATGTGGGTAGGAAGAAAGATTTTTTGGACAGCCTGTATTTTGGAAATCTGATCTAAACAATGTATAATATATGGTTGAGAGTCATTACAGTGAATGGGAAAAACAACTGATGATTCAGGAAAACACTGTGCCAGTATATGAAAGATGAGGAACTTCAACTGTGACCATGATAACACCACACAGATGTGAGGAGCTCACAACATGCAAATGAAAATCAAACTGATAATCTGGCCGTAATTGTGAGATCACAATGGGAGTGGGTGTCAGATAACTCTGCCCCATGGCTCTTTTTCAGGACATGTCAAAATGCGGTTACTAGGGGGTGGAGGATTCGTCTCTTTTATCCTCCTGGCCTGATTGTTTATGTTGTCCAGTGACAGTGCGAACTCCCATACTTCAGCCTAAGCTGACTGTGCCTCTGTTGTGACAAGAATGGAGGGGCTTCATTTGTAGCCTGGCCAGTGTTTGCTCACAGGGCAGCCAGGGGAGAAGAGGAGGGGCCAAAACCAGCATGGTACACCCTTAATGGGTATGCTCGGGGGGTGGGCTATATGGGACCTTACTGTTTATTTTCAGAGCGCAAATGAAACCCCCACCAAGAATAGAGTTGGGTTTACTGTCACTGTTGTGAGCTGATGGATGGACAACATCTTTATTATCTTAATGGAGCTACGCTAAGGATCAGGGTCGTGGGACAAGCACGTAGAGTCTGTGCATCTTACTCATCAAGTGAGGTCTTTTTTAAAATCTGTTCATTCATGAGATGTAATTGCACAATCGCATGGTGAGACAACTTGTTCATACAGTTTCCTTGTGTGTGTGAGCACAGTTAATACAGTGTTGTCTGATTCTGACATTTTCAAAATGATTTTATATTGATGCATTCATTGTATGTCGGGAAAGTATAGTGGTGTTACATATAATCCTAATTCAGATCAGCATAGTATTTGCTATCAAATATTATGATTCAGTCCCATATCTATAAGTTTGGATTTTAATTGTAGACCTTCAGAAGACTGCACAGGAAGAATTTAAAGGAATATTTTGGTGCCCTTACTTGTCATCTATGATGGTGACATGGTTGCCTGGGATTCCCAGAACTGCACAGCTGTCAAGCAGTTCCCTTTTGCGTTGGGGTCCTTGATTGTTGTAATTGCCTGAACATTGGAAAAAAAAATTTTTGATAGTGTAGCTTTTACATTATTAGCATCACAATACCTCAAAAAGCAGGATTCCAGCTTTATTGAATTAACTCGAACCATAATGTGCACTATTTATACAAGTTACTTATTAAACAGAACGCACTTACATGGTCAAAGTAAAAGAGTTCTTATTGGTGCAAATAACAAAGAGTGTTTTATTGGAAGTTGCATAAGGAAATATTTCTAATGTTAATATTTATTCATGGAAACGCAAACCTACCTGTTGACAAACATAACAAATAAACGGCTGCTTTCGATTCAACAAGTTTTAAGACTGTAGGTGCAAAAAACATGCATTCATCATCTGGATGTGCAGTGACTAACAGCGCTCGTGCCTCAGTGCCTCTCACACGCGCCATTTCTTCTGAATTCGGCGAGAGCGCGTCAGATCTGACGTGTGTTGGAGAAAAATGTCTGTCTTCACCACTGTATATTGGGGTGGACATTTTACTTCGCAACCGTGGCCATAACTGTCTATATCTGTAATACACAAACTTCACAGAAGTAATGTAAGCCACACATACAAAAATAACCGCAACGAAAACAAACATCTCGACCGTGTCACAAAAACAGTCCGTGTGGAACATTGTCTCCCGATGAAAGGTTCCTACAGACTTGCAGAGCGGATTGTTTACACAAAAAGACTGGGTTATTGCGACACTTTTACATTATTTACATTCACTGCTCTACCTCTAAGTGCCATATAATTTAAATGACTAAAAAAAGTACACCGTTGCATGATGAGATGCTTCATTATCTTAACAAACTGGCAGCATAGCTGGAATAATTTCAAATGAGAATGTATATGTAAAACATTTAATAGTACGGGAAGCGATTTGTTTAAAAAAAAGAAGGTTTATAGCAAAATATCCATGCTCCTGTATATTTCGTGTTTAATAGTATAAGGAGATAGAGGTTTGGGTGGGGTGAAGGTCGCCTGTGGGGAGAGTTTGAACGTCACACCGTTTCATCCTGTTCGCTTGAGAAAAACTCTTTCACTCCGTCTTCTCAGGTGCACCAGAGCTGCATAAAATGCATGTCCACCGGGCATATAACCCTTAGAAACCGGTACGTTTAAGGCGTATATTAATTTCTGGTGCAGAATTATATAGAAAAAGACTTGCATATATATTCACGGCTCAGTAAGGACAAATAACTAGCCTGTGTTGGAAGAGTGACTGCAACACTCGCGCAGTCCCACTAGTGACGGACTTCCTTTTCTAACATTTTAAGCGCACAAACTCGCCCTCAACACTTCTTGGAGTGTCTCTGTGGAAATGAGGTGAGTGCATTGTTTAAAATGAGTATTTTAGGCTGTTTGTGGTGTGTTACACGCAGGCTAGTGAGAGCTGAGCGCTTGTGTTCAAGATGGCGACGCGAGTTTCAATGCAAAGGTGAAACCCGTAGCTGATGGGTATTTCCCTTAAACTCTCTCTCTGATGTGCCTATGCACAACATGTTTTAATACCATGTCTCCTGGGACGTATGTGCATTTATTAGGAGCAGAATTTTGTATGTTTTGTGTGTGGTTTCAGGTAAATTGTTTCTCCTCGTTTGAGCTAATAGTAGCTTGCTGGCTAACGCCATTAGTTGAGTTTTTACCACAGCATGTAGTTTTTGGTTAGAAATAATTAAGTCTGCGGTATCATATACACTTACGAGCTGCTGCTTGTCACTTGTAGGTTTCACCCTTGTTTGCATGTTCATACATTGGAAGCCATTGCAGTCTCATAAAGTCATGCTTGGAAACGAGACTAATTTAAGTTTGTGTTATTATTAAATGTTTTGGTGCCTGGATATGACAAAGTTTGAACTTGTACACCTATATAGAGACTTTTCAAAACTGATTCAAAAACTGATGACTGGCCTTTGCATCTTATAACAACTAATGAGATAGTAATCATCAACCATAGGGATTACACACTGTACGTAACGTAATTTTGTACCAGAGACCTTCAAAAACATCTTATTTTTTTCGAGTCATGTCTGCAACACGTATAAGTGTATAAAATCTGCTAGAGATACTTTATTATTTACAATATAGCATGATTACAAAGTGTTGATATGCCTTTCCCTTTTTAGTGTAGTTCCCCTGTAACGATTTGACTCATGCAAAATATTTAAATCTGTCTCCACTCTTGGTGCACAGGGGTCATAATAAGACTCCCTAAAGGGGTTAGTACCTTCCAGAACTTTGTCATTTTCATTTAAAATATGAGTTCCAACCACCAACCCTTCCTGGTGGTAGGGTGTGAAGGAGGTGAAAGGTAGAGTTGCGGTAGTGCGATATCTGTGTTCGTTACTTTTAACTCTTTATTTGACGGTGAGTGCCATCTTTGTACATATCTAGATGTTGGGTAGCACCCTGAAAATACACTCCAGGTAGCACTTTCCAGATCCATTATAGTGTACAGAGTTTGATTGCTGGGAAACAAGTCTGACTAAATATGCTGCCATTGTCTAGGCAGAGGCTTACATTGTGTAAATAACAGCAGAGTTAAGCAGAGGATAAAAAAAGAAATTGTCATTAACACTTACAGCTCAGACTTTGTGCTATTTTGCTCAGTGTGACAGACAGACCCAGGTTGATTTGCATTAGAGCTGTGTTTTGAGCTCAAACTCTAAAGAGCAGTGCTTGTGGATCTTTCTCTGCCCTTCAGTTACACTGTGTAACAAATATTATAATTTTTTTATTATTATTTTGGGGTTCCTGTGTAGTAAGTGTTATTTCCTAATTGCTTATGCCTCAAAAGCATAGAAAATGGCTATTATTCCCCACAAACTTTGTGTAAATATAACAGTGATATTTTGAAATGTACCAATTTTTCCAGAACGTTCCAGATAGATTCAGTGCTGAGTAAACTTGGAGTAACTTCTAGAACTTTTTAGAACTTTCCAGTAATATACAGGTGCATCTCAATAAATTAGAATGTCGTGGAAAAGTTCATTTATTTCAGTAATTCAACTCAAATTGTGAAACTCGTGTATTAAATAAATTCAATGCACACAGACTGAAGTAGTTTAAGTCTTTGGTTCTTTTAATTGTGATGATTTTGGCTCACATTTAACAAAAACCCACCAATTCACTATCTCAAAAAATTAGAATATGGTGACATGCCAATCAGCTAATCAACTCAAAACACCTGCAAAGGTTTCCTGAGCCTTCAAAATGGTCTCTCAGTTTGGTTCACTAGGCTACACAATCATGGGGAAGACTGCTGATCTGACAGTTGTCCAGAAGACAATCATTGACACCCTTCACAAGGAGGGTAAGCCACAAACATTCATTGCCAAAGAAGCTGGCTGTTCACAGAGTGCTGTATCCAAGCATGTTAACAGAAAGTTGAGTGGAAGGAAAAAGTGTGGAAGAAAAAGATGCACAACCAACCGAGAGAACCGCAGCCTTATGATTGTCAAGCAAAATCGATTCAAGAATTTGGGTGAACTTCACAAGGAATGGACTGAGGCTGGGGTCAAGGCATCAAGAGCCACCACACACAGACGTGTCAAGGAATTTGGCTACAGTTGTCGTATTCCTCTTGTTAAGCCACTCCTGAACCACAGACAACGTCAGAGGCGTCTTACCTGGGCTAAGGAGAAGAAGAACTGGACTGTTGCCCAGTGTTCCAAAGTCCTCTTTTCAGATGAGAGCAAGTTTTGTATTTCATTTGGAAACCAATGTCCTAGAGTCTGGAGGAAGGGTGGAGAAACTCATAGCCCAAGTTGCTTGAAGTCCAATGTTAAGTTTCCACAGTCTGTGATGATTTGGGGTGCAATGTCATCTGCTGGTGTTGGTCCATTGTGTTTTTTGAAAACCAAAGTCACTGCACCCGTTTACCAAGAAATTTTGGAGCACTTCATGCTTCCTTCTGCTGACCAGCTTTTTAAAGATGCTGATTTCATTTTCCAGCAGGATTTGGCACCTGCCCACACTGCCAAAAGCACCAAAAGTTGGTTAAATGACCATGGTGTTGGTGTGCTTGACTGGCCAGCAAATTCACCAGACCTGAACCCCATAGAGAATCCATGGGGTATTGTCAAGAGGAAGATGAGAAACAAGAGACCAAAAAAATGCAGATGAGCTGAAGGCCACTGTCAAAGAAACCTGGGCTTCCATACCACCTCAGCAGTGCCACAAACCGATCACCTCCATGCCACGCCGAATTGAGGCAGTAATTAAAGCAAAAGGAGCCCCTACCAAGTATTGAGTACATATACAGTAAATGAACATACTTTCCAGAAGGCCAACAATTCACTAAAAATGTTTTTTTTATTGGTCTTATGATGTATTCTAATTTTTTGAGATAGTGAATTGGTGGGTTTTTGTTAAATGTGAGCCAAAATCATCACAATTAAAAGAACCAAAGACTTAAACTACTTCAGTCTGTGTGCATTGAATTTATTTAATACACGAGTTTCACAATTTGAGTTGAATTACTGAAATAAATGAACTTTTCCACGACATTCTAATTTACTGAGATGCACCTGTAAATAGTAGTATAAATACAGGGGCCTTAAGCCCACCAGTTCAGTTTAGTTCCAGCTGCCTAAGTGGATACATATCTGCATTTTTCTGAGATGGCATCAAGAGGCTGCAAGCATCCGGCAGACGCATTTTGCTATGTCTGCGGCCAATTTATCAAGACAAGAGTGAAAAAGTACTCCGTGGAAGCATCTGCTAAGATGTGTGAGGCCTACAAGGCATATTTCGGCATGCCTGTCGGGGATCAAGACAAACCCTGGGCACCTCATTTTACCTGCAAGCACTGCAAAAAACTCCGGAAGGTAAGATGGACAATTTTTGCTCGGAATTTTATGTTGTAAAATTTGTTAATTTCTAAAATTGTAAAAGTTTTTAATTTTAAAATGTTATTGAAAAATATATATGAAAAATGTTGCGAGAATCTCTTACACATTAGTTATGGGTGAAATAAATGTATTGTTGTAAGATGGTACAGAGGTGAAAAGAGAGCCATGAAGTTCGCTATACCAAGAATTTTGCGGGAACCCACTGACCACTCAAGCAACTGCTGCTGCTGCATGGTGGACCCTTCCAAATGTCGGACTGGCAAGAATGCACCTGCTATCATGTATCCGGACCTTCCTTCATCCATTGTCACACTGCCATGAGCTCCCTGTACCCACTCCTCTGGAGAGAGAGCAGCCATCTTTAGAAGAGAGCAGCAAGTCAGAGAGCGAGGAAGACGTTGTAGATCCAGATGACAATTTCAGAGGTGGAGCTGAGGAGAGAAACCCATACTACCCCAACCAAAAAGACCTCAACGACTTGATTAGAGATCTTGGTCTCAAGTCCAGTGCCGAGCTTTTGACGTGTAGGCTCAAGCAGTGGAACTTGGTGGATGAAAATGTGCAATCACAGATCAGAGGAAGTGTCACCAAACTTTTTCCAGCTTCTTCACCCGTCAAGATGGGCTCTGCTTCTGCCACAATGTGACCAGTCTGTTCGAGGCAATCGGAATCGCCTGTAACCAGAACGAGTGGCGCCTCTTCATTGACAGCTCATCCAGGAGCCTCAAAGCTGTGCTGCTCCATAATGGTAAGAAGTACCCATCTCTTCCCCTGGCTTACTCGGTGCACCTCAAAGAGGATTACAACAGTATCAAGACCTTGCTGGATGCCTTGAAGTATGATGAGTACATTTGGGGGCTGATTCATGAAAGTGATTTACAGTATAATCGTAAATCTCGAAAAACTACTCGCTTCTAAATCTTTTGTAGTCATTTTTGTATTACTATAATTTGAATTCATATGTTGTTTTTTTTCTGACTTTATGTGAATGAAAAGACACTAATTCACCCATTTTCTCATTGGAAATCTGCACATTTCAAAATATCACTGTCCTGGTCACAAAAGCAAAGTTTGTGGGGAATAATAGACATTTTCTATACTTTTGAGGCATAAACAATTAGGAAATAACACTTACTACCCAGGAACAAAAACTGTTACATAGTGTTATAAAACACCTCTCTCTCGACCCTGCACTAAAACACAGCTCTTTATGCAGAGCCACTTGCAGTTTAATTATGCCTGTCATCAGGAGAGATACAGTGTGCCAGACTTGTCTTTTTTCCTCATTTCTCATTGTTGTTGGTTTTTATAACAGTTGCCTAATGTGCTGGCTGGATGACAGTGGAGTGGAACACAGGACATGTAATTGTTGTGCTGCTGTCTCTGTGGCCAAGCACAGCAAAGTAATGCTAGTGAGCGAGCAAGCACCGGAAAATACTTGAGGGCAAGCTGCCACGTTGAATATTCCCTCTTGACAAAAATGTGGATTTTTTAGCACGCTGATTATTGGTACTTCGGTACCAAGTCGATAGTAAAATATAAAAAAGATTTAACGATACCAGTGTTTCTGCAGTACCTGTAGTACCGAGCACCAACTCTATCCGGTACCAGCGCACAGTATGACTGACACACGATAGCTTGCTCAGGTTTATTTTGAACACGTGCTCTGTTAGTCCTTTTACACTGAAATGGACAATTAATCAAATTAAAATCGTAACATGTCCTAGTGTGATTTATTAAAAAGTTAAAGGCTGGAATCTTAGTGTGGATGAGCAGCGTACTTTAAATGAACGTATAAATCCGACCATTTGTACACTGGAAACTCCACAGACATTGAGAGTCATTCACGTTGTATGAGATGACAAAGCAGAGCTCTAATCCACTGTGAAGCGCATATTACATGTAGACTGTATATTTATATAATTAAATCACAGCATTTGCGCTTTAATCTCATCTCAACTTTATTTAAATAGCATTTAAAACAACAGAGTTGACCAAAGTGCTTCACAGTAATACAATTTAAAATATAGCATTTCAAAATTACCACATACACAAACACCAGTAGCCTAAAATACAAACACTCCAAAACTGTGCTAAAATTTAATTTGGCCAGTGCATAGAGATGAGACTTCAGACATGACTTAAATCTTCAATGATCACACTGGGCCATGTCCCGAACTGTTTATCCGGAAAAGTGAAGCTTCTGGCAAAAAACACTCGTCATATTAAAAGCACGATTCAAAATAAAATCTAGATGCCTGAAATTGATGAAATTGTGACAGAAATATATTAAATCTGTATAGTAAAATGTAATATCCATTGTAATAACAACAATAATAATAATAATTAAGCAATATATCACCAGCAAGACTGCTGTTGAATAAAAGTTTGGCCAGAAAAAAAAAGAAAGAAAATGTAATGACATATTGAAAAATTCAGTTTTAATGATGAAATTAAATTAAACTTTAAAACATGGAGTTCTGGAAAGTAATAAAAATGATATTATTAAATATAACTAAACTGGTATTCAACAGCACATTATCAAATAAGCATATTTTTGTTGTGGTATCAAAATTGGTATCGAGAACCATGAAATTTCACTGGTATCGGTATCGACTACTGAAATTTAGGTACCGTGACAACACTAGTATGGACTAGTGTCGATAACAAAATACGATTATTTAGAACATTTGCCGAAGCCGATAGCTCTTTCATACAGTACCTTTTTCAAAATCACTGCTAATTAATCATGTAACTTCGAAAGAAATTTAAATAATAACTTTTTCTATGTCTTTAATTTTTTATGTCTTTCAACTAATCTCAGTTATTAAACAAAAAGCACATTAACAATTTTTTTATTGATTCACATATTAAACACAGAAAAATAAAACATATATACACAGAATCAACAATTAACCCCCACTGTTACTGCTCCCCCTCCTAATCCCCAACCCCACCCTGGCCCCCAACAATATCCCAGTGGTCATACAAAGTTTTTTTTTTTTTTTAAATAATAATCACACATATTGACAACTACACCCCTCTCTCCACTGCCCCTCACCGAGAGCCCTCCAGAAACTCCAGATATCCAACCCATTTCCCCACAAACAAGTCCAATTTCCCCAGTCTTCTAAATGACCCTTCTTCAAAGGCTGCCACCCTCCCCATCTCCAAGTACCACTCCTGAAATGAGGACGCTCCAGCCGACCTCCATCCCCTTAAAACTCTCTGTCTGGTGATCATGACATTGGTTAGGACCCAACCCTTTATGTGTCTGTTTTCTACATCGATGACCACCCCATCGCCCAAAATACAGAGTCTGGGGCAAAATGAAACCTGAGTGCCCAATACGTCACACACAAAACTCTGAACCTTCAACCAAAACTCCTGGAGCTTAACACGCCACCAAAAGACATGGGTTATGTCTCCATCCTCTGATTGGCATTGCCAGCAGGTGGGTGTGTCTTTAAGAGCAAGCCTATAGTATCTAGAGGGGGTCCAATAGAATCAATGTAAAATCTTGAATTGCATAAAGTGCACCCTTGCGTCTCTAGATGCAGGTTTGATGTTTTTTTAGAATCCTAGCCACTCTACCTCCTCCAATACCAAGTTTAAGTCTTTCTCCCGTAGTCTCTTGCTAGAAGTTAAAGCTCTGTCCCCCAGACTCTGAATTAGCAGGGAGTAATACACTAATGTCTCATGACCTTTTCCAAAAACAGTAATCACCCCTCCCAGAGTGTCTGCTGCTTTAGGGGGGTGTATGCTACTCCCAAAGATAGTACAGAGCAGGTGGTGCAGCTGTAAATACTTAAAGAACTGAGATCTGGGAATCCCAAAATGTTGAACCAAATTTTCAAAGGATCTCAACACTCTGCTCTCATATAGGTCACCGAGTGTAGTTACCCCCCTCACAATCCACTCTGACCAGCAGAAAGGGGACTTATTAATACATAATTTTGGGTTCAGCCATATGCTCAAGGCAACATTTAAATAAATGTCGGAATTAAACACTCTGGACACTTTTATCCATACCGAGTGTCAAATGAAAGATAATGGGGTGTAATTTAACTTCTATGGTTAGTTTGATAGAAAGGCTTTGTAATGGCGGAATAGGGGCAAGAAATTTCTGTTCAATACAAAACTAGGGAGGGGCTCTCTCAGGTGGATGCGACCAATGAGCCAAATGTCTGAGACCGAACGCATAATAATAAAACAAAATCTTGGGTAGGCCTAGCCCACTTTTGTCAATCAGCCTATGCAGTTTACTGAAATGTAATCTGGGACGTTTACTAATGAAGGACTTCGCTATGCTGTCAAATTGCTTGAAATAAGAGAGGGGGGCATTTATAGGGAGAGACTGTAGCAGGTAGTTGAAACTTAACAAACTAAATCACACAAATTTGCTTGGAATAAAATACCCAAATACTTAATGCCCCGTTTGGGCCACTGAAAGGCGCCCAGCTGAAAAGCCGTTATCGGGCAGTACAATGTCAGAGCCAAAGCTTCGGATTTAGACCAATTGACTTTGTATCCTGAGAACTTGGAAAAGGAATTAATAATTCTGTGGAGGCAAGGCATAGATCTAGTGGGGTTGGAGATGAATAATAAAATATCATCTGCGTAAAGCAAAAGCTTATGCGCCACACCTCCTGCCATCACCCCTGGTAAATCATCCTCCTTGCTTATCACAGCTGCTAATGGTTCCAGGGCAAGACAGAACAATAATGGGGAAAGAGGGCAAACCTGCCGGGTGCCCCTATCCAGAGTAAAGTAATCTGAAATTAATCCATTTGTTTGTACCGCCGCTACCGTGTGTCTATAAAATAACTTAATCCATCCAATAAAAGTATTCCCAAACCCTTACATTTCCAAAATCTTAAAAAGATTATCCCATTCTACCATATCAAACGCCTTTTCGGCGTCAAGTGAGATGGCAGTGACCGGTGTCTGATCATTCACCACTGACCATATGATATTGATGAAACGCCTAATGTTATCAGAAGAGCTATGGCCCTGAATAAACCCCACCTGATCTATATGTATAAGAGTTGTCATAACTTAATCGGTTAGCCAACATTTTTGACAATATTTTAACATCTTGCTGGATCAGGGAAATTGGACAGTAACTCTTACACTCGCTTGGATCTTTGTCCTTTTTAAGAATCTGACTGATCCGGGCTAGCGTCATGGTTGATGAAAGCTTTCCATTCTTTAATGATTCCGTATAAACTTCTAGCAAAAGTGGAGCCAATTCTGTAGCATAAGATTTAAAAACTCAGCGGCAAAGCCATTTGGCCCCAGAGCCTGTAGGCAAGGCCTTAATAACCTTGCCAAGCTCCTCCAAGGTTACCTCCAGAATGAAGAGAATATTTTTGCTCATTCATCAGTTTAGGGAGTTCTAATGGTTCCACAAAGTTTCTAATATCTTCATCAGTAGATGAAGACATGGAACTATAGAGATCAAGATAGAATTCTTTAAAAGCATTATTAATATCAGTGGCCGAGGTAAAAATTTCACCACAAGCAGATTTCACTGAGGGAATGGTAGAAAAAGACTCTCTCTGCTTTATATATCTAGCCAAAAGCTTCCCTGCTTTATCCCCCGACTCAAAGTAAGACTGTCTTGCCCTGAATAGCCAAAACTCCACCTTCCATGACAAAATAGTATTATATCTGTATTTCAATCGGCCATCAGACGACATTTGGCGCTTCAGCTCTGCTTCTGCACTTTTAATATTCCCTCCCAACTCCATGAGTTCTCGTGCTTTGTATTTTTTGATAAATGAGGCATACTGTATGATCCGACCCCTAAGAAGCGCCTTAAGTGCCTCCCAAGCCACGCCCACAGAGGATACTGATGACCAGTTGGCCTCCATATAAACATTGATTCAGCTTTTAACATTTGTTGGAATTCAGGATTTTGCAAAAGGGAAACATTAAAGCGGCAACAATATTTCTCCGTATGTGGCAATTGAGACTAGGATGTTTCCAATTGAGCAAACAACAACAGATGAAATGAGGGACTTGGATATATAAAAAAAAATCTTTTCTAGAATAAATCTTATGGTCTGATGAAAAAATGTATAGTCCTACCGGATGGGTTCAGAAGTTTCCAAATATCTGTAAGCACTGTACACATCCTGTCTCAAATCTGTAAGATTTGTACACATCCTGTGATGCGTCAGTGTTGTTCTATGGGGCTTGCACACTTTTGCTTCACTATGATCAAGGACTGAGTCCATCAATAGATTAAAGTCTCCTCTCAATATTATATCATGAGGGGTGCCAGCGGCTTGCAACATCCCGTCAAGATCTTTAAAAAAGCCCTGATCATCAGCGTTAGGTGTGTAGAAATGAGCCAAAATCAAACTTTGCCCCTGAATTTCTGATGAAACAATGACTCTTCATAATTTATCTTTAATCTGTTTGAGACATTTGAATTGTAGATGCTTACTTATCAATGTAATGACTCCCCTGCTCTTACTTGAGCCAGCACTAAATAAAACATGTCCACCCTATATCTTCTCACATTTTTCATCTTCCTGTCGGGAAAGATGCATTTCTTGAAGAAACACTGTATCATATTTCTTACGTTTAAGAAGAGAAATAACTTTCCTTCTTTTTATGGGGTGCCCCAACCTATTCACATTCCACATGGAGAGAGACAATCCACTCATACTAACATTTTACATTTTGCTATATTAGAAAAAATAGATTGTGTGTCAAAAATAAAATTATAAAAACCACATTCCAACATTAGTGCAACAATCAAACCCCGAACCAAACAAACAGAAAAAGAAAAACGTGCGCATTAACCCAGCGCACGACAGCGCCAACCGGCGTCCATCCCTCTAAACTCAAACAGTCCATGTATGCCTACTAGAGCCCTTGCAACAACTTTGCTGTCAGATTGCTCAAGTCCGGTGTTTCTATACATATTTTGTAAAACAGAATTACACAACAGAAACTTTCCAAGAAAGCCTTCCTTTACTCCTCACCTCACATAACAAAAGATCTTTATCGGGTGATCTCAGAAATTTGGCCAGAATTGATCAGGGCCTGTCTCCCTCAGCGGCTCGCCGAGCCGGAACTCTGTGAGCTCCTTCGATTTCCAGCTTATTGCCTGTTATGTCAAGATTCGGAAAGAGCCCGTCTAGGAATTCCACCATATTCTGACCCTCTGCTCCTTCAGTAATTCCAATAATTCGGATGTTATCCCACCGGTTACGTTTTTCCATATCCTCCAACTTTTCCCAGACGTGCTCCAGATCCACCTTAGTTACTAGTGGATTAGCAGCTAATTCCCTCTCCGATGACTTCAGATAATCGATCCGTTTCTCGACATCCGCCTCTCTTTTAACCATCTCAATGAATTTCGTCTCCATTTCCATGATCGATCGACGTATTGCAGCAAGATCCTCCAAGTCAGCAACAACCTTCGTCAGCATTGCCGATATGTTCAACAATTGTCGCCGAATCTCTTTCACCTCTCCAGCCAAATTGAACTCCCTGGCTCGAGGCCTCCGGAGGGGCATCAGCTTGAGCACGTAAGTGTCTTTTAATGTCACCAGAGCCTGAGGATTTTGAATTCGTTGACATATTGTCTTCCTAGAACAGTTATGGATCATGGTGCATCGAATCTCACCAGTTTATGACACAAAAACTAACAAAACTAGCAAAGTGCGAAGAGCTTGCCGTTCACACGTCCGAACTTAGCATGGCATCACGTGACTATTCAACAAAAAACACATTATTAACTATCCTTAACATTAACTGGTGTCCAATATGGTTTTTTTAATGGCTGATGCTAATATCTAGAGATCGAGGGCAGATAGGCCGTAATAATGCTGATATAGCACACAACACATTTACCTTTGGAAAAAATAAATAAATCTATAAATAAAATGTGTTTTTAGATAAATAGAAATTTCTCCTGGTTGCTGTTTAGTCATCTCATTTGAGTAATTTGTTTGCACATATTTTTTTTTTTAATATATTAAGATGGAAATAACAGTGCACACAGCAGTCCAGCAACCACGGACTGTATGTGTGCATTAGAAATCACATTCTCTCACAAAAAGACATAATCAAACTAATTGTACATGCAGTGCACAGTGAATATGACATTATTTATAGCATACATGAAGCACTTTTACTTTGAAGTTGCTCTCTTATTCGTGCGGATCCAGCGAGACCAGTAGTCTTCTAACTGCTTCCAGTGTACACGGCCCAGATTGCCTGCTTGAAGTGTCATGGACTGACAGTCACTCAACATTCATGATTAGAGGGACACAGTTTTGATCCATGCATATATTTGCACTTCAGAGGAAGATGAATGAGCTCTTCGTAAATTACATCTGTTTAAACAAGATTTCCACATATTTGCAGATGGTTTATGATAAAAGTCTAATTAGTGTTTGTCTTTTCATCATTAGACAAGACAGTTGAAAGTTACAGGGAACTGTTAAGGAGAGAGAGAGAGAATGAAACATGTCAGCACTTTAAACATCATGAGCTTGTGTGTCTGTCATGGTTCTGATCACTGGCTGTTTTAAAATAATCGGCCAATGTCCAATAATGGAGATAATTGCTTTTATATGCTGATACCCATGTTTGTGCTACACATTGGTGCATCTCTAATAGACTAATAATTGTATTTTTACATTCTGCATTCATACAGTTGTTTGTTTGTTATAAGGTATGCATGCTGGTGAATGCATGCATTTATAGGTTAACAAAAAAACTTTACAGCAGATTCTTTAGCGAGTAGTTTGTTATTTTATGATATCATAGCAATAACGACAAAGGAGTCTCAGTGCACAAAACTCGATGTAAAGTTTGCAAATCTGTACTGCGTGTCATGGCAGATGAACATTTCACTTTAATACGTTAAGCGCATACAAGCACATTTTGAGCATCATTTCTCATATTATCCTATTCTACCTTTGTGCAACTAGATGCACGACAGGACATGCTCCTGCCAGTGCTCAACAAGTGTCTCCTCTTGCGTTCAACTTGTGTTGAAGTTGTATTTTGTTTTTGAGCTCCCGCTTCCTCCTACCTCCCCCTCCTCTCGCAATTTCATTGGCTGTTGGTCACTACCGGTCTCTCGCTCATTGGAACAGTGCTCACACATGATGACAAGATGTCTAGATTTCGAGAAGTTTTTAAATCCATCTTGACGTCTGGGACGAGTCAGGGCGTGTCGCAGGAGTGCGCACACAACAAGACTATTTGTCGTGAGATCTGAGACTTTTTATCGCTGATTCAGGACATCAAAAGATATGAGCTTAAGTCATGTAGTGTACACTAGGCATAACAAGTTGCTAGACAAGTACTACAAAAAATAAAAATATGTGAGTAAACGTGTCTGACGTAATGGAAAACTGTAGTAGTTTTAGATCTAACAACTTGTTAGCAACATAAATACACTGCTTTTCTAGATTCATATTGTTGTAGAACTAAGCATCCAAGTATTTTAAAGTTTACCACAGACCTTATTTTACTTATAAATTCAAAACTGCCATTATAAAAATTCATTGAAAAATACAGAGGGAATGAAAATGCTAGGCTAATTCTCTTCCGGGGTTTTGACTACAACCTGAATAGCTCTTTTTTACTCCTTCAGTGGTTAGTTTTGCTGCAGGGCAGTGGCATACCTTCAAGCCTAAATTAGCCTATTGGATCCTTCGGTTTTGAGGCAAACATTTAAGCTGACTTTTCAATGTATGCTGCGTGCTACAATTGCTATGATATACTATTACTATAGGGCCTATTTACACTTGGTCACTTCATGCATTTTTACTAATTGGATTGCTATCCGATTGAATAAGCACATTCCATTTACACTTGGCTATATCAATGTGTCTCCGCCAAATGGATATAAATCCGATCTATATGCAAATAATACGGAGTTCACTTCCGGGATTATGCTGATGCCGAGCAGAAAATTTAAAAGATGTAATTTATTATTTGATTACAACTGACTTTGAACAGTACGCATGTTTCTGTTTGTGCGCGCACAGTGTTTCCCCCCCTCTGGGCTTCTTGTAGGTAAGATGTGTCATGCGCCTCAGCTGCGCTCATTGCCAGTGTTTAGTTTCAGTTTCTTCAGCGATCCGCATCAAATAAATAAATAATAAAAAAAGTCCTGTCTTTCCTACAATGTACATCTGTGTCTTATTTTGTTGTTATTTATTGCGTGACGCCAGCCCTATGCAAATACTCTATAGCAGCTGTTATATTTCGCATTTTACCTATGCTGACTTAGTGCTGTTTGGGCAGAGTAAAGTTTACATATGTGTTATGAATAGCCGGATGCATTTACACTTGACCAAGTTATGAATGGAATGTGTCTCAAACCACCTTCTGAAGTGGTTTGACCAATCGGATTGCAATCAGTCTCGAATGCGTTTCGGAGGACATTTACACCTGGTTTTTTCATGATCGGATTGCATGTGAAAACACATGGAGTGGCAAAGTGTAAATAGGCCAATAGATACTACTATTTCTCTTCAGGAGTTTAGACCCACACAGATGTCTGTCCTTCAGCCTCGAGTCATACAAATGCAGGTATTGCACTCTTGATGAGAAACATCTACTGTTGTTTTTCTACCTTTGTCTCCTGATGTTTAGCGGGGATTACATCTTTCTAGTGTTGCTTCGTGACAGCAAAAGCTCAATTGTGTGGATACACTAATTAGTGCAAATAATTGCAGGTGGATGCACATTCTTCTCATTTAAACTATGCGTGTTTAGAAAGATCGTGTTGCATGCGTTCAGTGATAGTAACTCATCCTGTACACAGATGAAGAAATATACACTATATTGCCAAAAGTATTCGCTCATCTGCCTTTAGACGCATATGAACTTAAGTGACATCCCATTCTTAATCCATAGGGTTTAATATGACGTCGGCCCACCCTTTGCAGCTATAACAGCTTCAACTCTTCTGGGAAGGCTTTCCACAAGGTTTAGGAGTGTGTTTATGGGAATTTTTGACCATTCTTCCAGCAGCGCATTTGTGAGGTCAGACACTGATGTTGGACGAGAAGGCCTGGCTCGCAGTCTTCTCTCTAATTCATCCCAAAGGTGCTCTATCGGGTTGAGGTCAGGACTCTGTGCAGGCCAGTCAAGTTCTTCCACACCAAACTCGCTCATCCATGTCTTTATAGACCTTGCTTTGTGCACTGGTGCGCAGTCATGTTGGAACAGGAAGGGGCCATCCCCAAACTGTTCCCACAATGTTGGGAGCATGGAATTGTCCAAAATCTCTTGGTATGCTGAAGCATTCAGAGTTCCTTTCACTGGAACTAAGGGGCCAAGCCCAGCTCCTGAAAAACAACCCCACATCATAATCCCCCCTCCACCAAACTTCACAGTTGGCACAATGCAGTCAGACAAGTACCGTTCTCCTGGCAACCGCCAAACCCATACTCGTCCATCAGATTGCCAGATGGAGAAGCGTGATTCGTCACTCCAGAGAACGCGTCTCCACTGCTCTAGAGTCCAGTGGCGGCGTGCTTTACACCACTGCATCCGACACTTTGCATTGCACTTGGTGATGTATGGCTTGGATGCAGCTGCTCGGCCATGGAAACCCATTCCATGAAGCTCTCTACGCACTGTTCTTGAGCTAATCTGAAGGCCACATGAACTTTGGAGGTCTGTAGCGATTGACTCTGCAGAAAGTTGGCGACCTCTGCGCACTATGCGCCTCAGCATCCGCTGACCCCGCTCTGTCATTTTACGTGGCCTTACGAGTTGCTGTCATTCCCAATCGCTTCCACTTTGTTATAATACCACTGACAGTTGACTGTGGAATATTTAGTAGCGAGGAAATTTCACGACTGGACTTGTTGCACAGGTGGCATCCTATCACAGTACCACAATGGAATTCACTGAGCTCCTGAGAGCGGCCCATTCTTTCACAAATGTTTGTAGAAGCAGTCTGCATGCCTAGGTGCTTCATTTTATACACCTGTGGCCATGGAAGTGATTGGAACACCTGAATTCAATTATTTGGATGGGTGAGCGAATACTTTTGGCAATATAGTGTACTTTGGGCTTTACTGTGGTTTTGGTGTTTAGGTTACATTTGTAAATATGTTCAAGGGCTCTGATTCTGTGCAAGGCACATGGATGCCAGGGAGTGTGTTCTATATGTTGGCCAGCTAGGATACTCCTTTTGGGAGAGGTTGCCATTTCACGCTAATCTAAGTTGATCCTTCTCTACCCAAATCTAATCTTAACCATCAGGACAGAGTCCACTAAACTGATCTCAGATCATTTGTAGAGTTGAGCAATAAGCTTCCCTAGCGCAGATGCCTCCATGCATGGTTCCATCCACTGCATTGCTTTTTAAAAGGTTTCATGTTTTTCTATTCATGATAAAATATCCAAATAAGAGCAGAGTGGCAGTTTTGTGATTCTTCTCTACATTGGTGTCGATACGTCCAGATGACATCAGCGTGGCAGATGTTTCTGACAAATCCTGGATTTTGCATGATGTGGGAGTGCCATGCTTTCGGTCTGCTCCCTATCGCAGAATTTTCAGCTAAACTGATTTTTACTCTTCTATCATTTGCACAGTGTTTTAGCATCACATTTAATTTGTGAATGACCAACCAGTGTTTGATACATTTTGTGTACACTGCCTCTGCACTGTTTGGTATGTGAATTGCTTTTCATTTGGACTGAAACATGTTTTGGGGAGAAGTGATGACAGATTAATTAATGGCTAGAATGGATGCATTAAGATGAAGTGGAAGGTTTTGAAGCTGATGAAAGTGTGGAAAGAGGGACAAAAGGGAATGAAAGTGAAGTGTGGACATATCAAACAATGGGTCTGCTGTATCTCCTCCTGATTAGGCTGTGTTCTTTCTCATGCTCTGACAGATAACCATTTGGAAGTGTGTATGGAAAATCCTATTTGCACACACTGAACTGAAGTGCACCCAGCCAGCCAGCTCCAGTCATGGAGATTCCTGCTGACTGATTTAGCTATGCAAACAGACTGTCATGCTAGATGGGACAGAGGTCTTTGTGCATATACTAAAGCATGACCTGTCAAATGTAAAAGGCAAATATGCCCTTAATTAGAGCTGGGCGGTTTTTCAGATTTGAATTTGCATTATGACACTAAAAATCAAGATTTTGCATAAAAACATTGCAAACGCTATAGTTAAATACGTTGTAAATCCACCAAAGGTTGAATAAGGAAGAGAAAAACAATTCGCAGCACTTGTCTTAATGCCACTTCCGATCTGATCAGCTGCACGTGTTAGACAAGCTCCAAATGAACGTGACAAGTTAACAACTCGGAGACTGATATAAAAGACAGCGGTAATATTCCCAGTTGTACACAGTGTGATTGTAGCTCAACTTCATCCATCATGCATGTATACACACTGGCTTAAGACCATAACTGGCCTCGGCATGCGCATGTTGATGTAACGATCTCCTCTCTTTCCTTTTTACCCATAAAAAAGCTTTAGTTACATAATGGATGCTTAATTTGAAATCATATAGATAGGCTATATATGGGAGAATCAAACATCCACTGCTCCTTCTTACCATGATGATTCAGATAGATTGCAAATTATTGCTTTGTTCTGTGATGTTTCAAATGTACTGCATCTATTTGTAATTATATGTAATGATAAATTATTTCATTTTGCTGCGCTGCTCAGCGTGAACCACTAGAGGGTGTGTCTATCTGCAGGGGTTTTTGAATATACCTGTGTATATAATGAGTAATTTATAGATATTGATTTCTAGATAACTTTCTAGACAGACTTGGTTTAGATAAAATGAATATCTACACTGGCTAAGAAGTATTTTGCAGTTTATTTCTGAACATGTGGATGTATTAGATTAATTTATTTTACATTAACACTATATGGTGCATTTGGTGCGTTTGTACATTTTTTTGCACACCTTTGTTTCCTATAATGAAAAGAACTTGGATGTTGAGTACATTTAAAAGTTGAAAAAATGTTAATCGTAAATTGTCCAGAAGTTTGATAAAAATCGAGATTTAATTTTTTTATAAAATCTTGCCCAGCCCTACCCTAAATATGCCCTTGACTTGACTTTAAAAAAAAAAAAAAAAAAGTAAAGGAATGCCCTTGACATAATATAAAAAGGTCTTACAGTGTACAAAATGTTTTGACAATAAATAGAAAATGTATTCATGTTAATACTTCAAAAATAAAGTAATGCATTTACCTGTAAGGAAAACAAGCCTTGTTCTGGTGATAATACATTTATTTAGATGGAAGTAGGGATGCTCCGATCGATCGGACGGCCACCAATCGGTATTGGCCGATATTCACGTTCTATAACTCGATCGGTAATTTGGCTGATTGCATAAACCGATCGCTCATGTCGCAAAATATGCACGGCTCCTTTAAGACTTCAGCAGCACTGTCATGGCATCACAGAGTGTGGGGAATAATGGCATAGTGTTGTAAGACAACAAACTTGATTCAGCAGTTAAGAACGTTGCAGTGGGAGAGGTATGGCGAATATGAAACGTTTGTGTACTGTACTGTACTGTTAATGTGGCGTTTCACATGCGGCAAAGGGAAAACAGCGCAAGCTGTGAAACGGTCCTTATTATCGTTCAGGTGGCAGCTTCTCAGTCTCTGCAGGGCATAGGTATCTCAGTAATAATGCAAATTACAAGATGTAGTGTAATTCAAACATCTTTTTTAAATATATCCCGATTATATGGCATTAACAATAGTAGCACCTTTAGAGTCCAGAAACATGCGCTCTTTAACCGCTCTCCTTTCATCTCTTGCCCTCATGAGAGAGCGTGTTCCAGCAGCAACAAGTGAAAAATGAACTATTAATACAATCATCCAACTAAATGAAAAGGCAGGGAAGCAACTTATAATAATTATTTATACAATATTAAGAGACCATAATATAATGTATTAAATATAATGCAAAAATAAAATAGAAATAAGGAATAATAATAATTATATGAAATAATGACAATGAATCAATAACCAAAAATGTTATATAAAGTTTAATTGCACTCATGGGTTATCAGTTTGTCTTCAGTTTGACACTAAGCTTAATTTTTTAAAGGACTATCTATCTTAATATAGAGAATATTTTGTTAGCCTATACTTGTTTTAAAGTCTTATTACAAAATGGTGCCCGACCGATATATCAGTCGGCCGATATTAGCCTTTCACCAATATATCGGTATCGGCGTATATGTTTACCGATGTGCACAGATATGAAAACTTTTTTTCAGAACATATAATGCAGAAAACAATGCTTTAGAATTGGTGTCATTACGTAATTTGTCCAGCAGAGCGTGCTCTGACTCCATTGTTTACAGAGCTGACTCTGAGCTGACAGTGGCTCTGCAGACAGGGCGGAGTTGAGCGTTGTCTTCTCTGTAAGTTGCTTACTAGTTTGTGAAATACATACTGGAAAGTTAGTAAACAATGACCCCATCATTTTCCTTTTTCATTATAACTAATATAACGTTAACCCTGTTCCTGACAACCATGTCACTCATGTTGATCACATCTGTTTGCTATGTTAGCCAGCTATAGTTTGTCAGTGCAGTCAGTAATTTAGCAGATTGAAAGGTAAGCAGAGCATCTTTTTGCAGCTCAGCAGACAACGATGCTGTGGTGGATTGTGTATGGTGAGTTGTTTTCACACTACGCTGTTACCTATTTGGTGAGACACAATGCTGGAAAGTAAATAAAGTCCATCTTTTACTCTCCGTGGCAACGAGCTTATAGCTAACTAGCTAACCACGTAGCTACATTCATACCTTGTCAGCATGTAAACATGTATTCACCAAACTGTTTTGTTCAGGATTCACAGTTTGGTACCCCTTCAACCAAACAATTCCAGTTGTTGCATTTATAAAATTTAATATTTAAAAGTCTGGTTTTCCAGACATTAATATAGGATACGTAATAAAAGTAGATTTAATAAATAGTATATTTGCCCTGTGTAAATAATAATATATAGAAACTGTATCTAAAATAAATAAGGGGTGATAAATACTAATATAACAGGCTGGAAAAATAGACATTTATTCATTTTAATAACCTTTATATATATATATATATATATATATATATATATATATATATATATATATATATATATATATATATATATATATATATATATATATATTTTGAATGTGTTGAAACTTGACACCGGGCGACGCACCCTAAAAACGGCACCGTTAGATCGGTTTCATGCTAAAGAGCCGCTTAAAAGTAAGATTTTTTTTTCTCTCTCTCGTAAATGTAAACGAGTGTAAATGCAAACATCAAATATGTCGAAAGGACTGATGCCTGTCATGCAATACATGAGCTCATTGATGTCATTAAGTGAGTCTGTTTTTTATTCCATCAGTTACTCCTGGTCGGAGGCTGCCGTATATATTTAGTTTATACGTAGGGTTACATTCTACATAAGTTTGGTGCAACGCTCAAATATTTAGTAGTGCATACATTTTGACTTAGTGCCCATTTACCCCACAACTAGGCTAAGTTGTAACGTAAGTATAGCTGGTGCAACCGGCCCCAGATGTTTATTTAGCTGTTTATTTTATTTTTATTATTCTTTATTTAAATGGTCAGCATTTTACTGATACTAAACATACAGTACTGATGTTTATTTAGCTATTTATTTTATTTTTATTTATTCTTTATTTTAATGGTCAGCATTTGACTGATACCAAACATACAGTACTGATGTTTATTAAGCTATTTATTGTATTTTATTTATTCTTTATTTTCTCAGTGTTCATTTCTAGAATTTGTTGACAATGTATAATAATAATGTCAAATATTCTTTGATAAAAATATTTAAGAAAGCAGCCTTCTGAGTACCTTTGCATAGTCATATCGGTGCAAAATCCACATAGAAAAGGTGTGTTTTCATTCCAGCTCAAAAATGAGCTATATCAGCCAGCATATCGGTAATCAGTGAATTTCCCCTCTCTAAAATCGGTATCGGTCTCAAAAATCCCATATCGGTCATTCCAAAAGCAAAAGCTTTTACAAAAGCTTTTTAACAAGCCTTTTAAACTTTTTTTTTTTTTTTTGTCAGCAAAAACTAGGCAAAGTGATATTACTGGGAAGAGGAAAATTTAATTAATAGTGACTGTGTGCAGAAAGCTTGCATATAGCCAGTTATGACAGAGATCCTGATAAAAGGTGAAATGCTCGGGATTGGTATTGGCTGATCAGGTGACAAGAAGATTAGTTATCGGTATCGGCTGTAAAAAATTCTGATCGGAGCATCCCTGGATGGAAGAATACAAAATGGTGTTTGTGAGGTAAAAATTGTGTAATGGTTTTAGTCTTTATTCAGATCAGTTGTTAAAAGCTTGGTGAAAGCGGTAAAAACCCCCGAAGCTTTTAAGAGCAACTTTTGTCATTGCATTTTATGTCTCCTTGCCTGGTGTAATTGCAGATATCACCAGCAAAGGTCAAAAGGTGTTGTGTGCTTTCAATGGACATTACACCAAGAGTCAGCACACGTCCATGTCTCCCATGCATTATCCTTCTGATCCTCCTGTTCAACTGAGAAACATATAAATGATCCATCCTTTTTGTTTCTGAATCATTCAGTCTAAGTACTCTTAGTTCATATAGGGCTGCACAGTTAATCGTATTTTAATTGCGATCATGTTTTCTGCCTCTCATGGTTAAGGATAACTGTTTGTGACATTAGTGAGCTAGCAAACAGAAGTGATCAGCCAGGTAAAGTTGAAAGTTGTTGTTCATTTTCATTAGTATAGGCTGTGTGTACTGATGATAGGCCAGATCATCAGGAGCACAAAGCTGTTGTCACACTGGCACCTCTGCTGGTAACACACAGAAAAAAACGCATTGTCTAACTTCAAAATAAAAGGCTTGATAAAATAATTAGGCTTCCTTTAAAATAAATGCGTGAGACTGTATACCAATTCTGCGTGATCAATTATTACAGAAGTATATTACTATTAGCCTATATATTATTGAAGGGTATGGGAATATAATATAGTTAATAATAATAAGTAATAATAATAATTTAAAGAATGGATCTTGAAAGAGGATGCAAGTGTAAACACCCTACAGAGTAACTGTTTCTATTAGCAGTAATGAATGGGCAAAATATTACTTCATTTTGGTCAAAAGGAATCATTTGCTAGTTTGTAGTTTTAACAACTTGTTCAACATGCGAGCTACTGTTTAAAGTAATTTTAAGTTTTTGGTTCTTTTAGAATTGAGATCTAAGCAGTGGCAACTGAAGTTTTCATATGACAGAATAATCGTGATTTTAAAATTGAGCAAAATAATCGTGATTATCAATTTCACCATTATCGTGCAGTCCTATTAATTTATGATGTGGACTGTGCATTTTTAAATGCACTATGGTGCAGTTTGGTGCGGTGAGTTGAGCTAACTGAGCCAGTATCCACAATAGTGTCTTTTACTCTTAAGATCTTGTATGTAAGTGGAGGGTGATCAGAGATTTAGTACACAACTGCTGAATCCTTGGTTTGAGTGTGAAGCTTTTGTACACACAAAACCCTAAAAACAACAGCAGAAAGGCAGGGCCATGGAGCATTGAGTGATTCTTGAAAAGAAAAATACCACATGGTGCCATTGTTTTCTTTTATATGCTTTGTGTCGACATATTGTCATCATTAAAAATCTCTCAGGCTTGATAATTTTTGAAACTCCTTTTGTTGGTTTTAGTAAGCCAGTACTTTTTCTGGAATACTAAAGAGAACATTGCATAGCGATCATGTGAAACAAAGCATGTTTTATCAACAGAAATGGCTGCCAATTGGTCGCACATCATGACCGAGAACCTTTTAAAACATGCTCAGTCATGGAAAGAGTTTGTACCAAAGACTCCAGAATCTTTGGCTCTTGACAATGATCTTGTGTTTTTTACTCTTTGTTTTTCTCTTTCCCTTCCTCAGGTGGTCTGGCAGCACAGTCATGTTGAGCCCGTGATTAAGTAGCAGTGCTTCAGGCCCAGTCTGAGCCTCTGGCACACCACCAGACCAGACCACCGCAGCATGTCCAGTTCAGGCTTCCCCCCCAGCCAGGGGTCCTTCAGCAGCGAGCAGAGCCGTTACCCACCACACTCAGTGCAGTACACCTTCAGCTCCACACGCCACCCGCCGGTTAGTACCACCTGCACCTCCAAAAAACCCATAATCACATGCATCTTATCTGTTACATATTGGGTTTTGCTGCAGAGCTCTGACCCAACACCTGTCTTTCTTGGCCAGTTGTCATATAGTGAAATATTTTCAACTGAAGTAAAGCCTTCCCTGCAAGTAACAATGTTGGGTACAGTGGGGCTAAAGGCCCCAAAACGTCTAAATAACGTCTAAAGGTTGATTTTGAGTAACATTTAATTACTCTTAAAGTGTTGAAAAATATGTGGATAATGAGAATCCCTGAAATTATCACATTTATTTTGAGACACAATTCTAATTTGTCATTTTCAGCTTTGTTCAAGGTGATTTAAATAAAGAGTTTTTCAATAACTCTTTTATAAGTAAAAGAGGGTATTTGATGTAAAAAGCCCCCTTTTTGCAAGAGCTAAAGGCCCCCCATAAAAATACCCTCACTTAAGGTGAGGGGCATAGATTTGATGTGAAGAATGTTCCAGGTGGGCTCACATTGACTAATCAAAGGAGATTCATTTATTTATAGAATTCTTGAGATGTTATAAAACACCAAATGTGTTTGAAATTAACAAGAGATGGTGAACCTTTTTCTAAAGTAGATATTTTGAATAAGCATTATCCTAATTTGTTACTCAGACTCATCTTGCTTGCTGTCTCAGAAATATTTGCATAAGTTGGCATTTTGTCCTGTAACTTTTGCCCCGGTATCTTGTGGGTCTACCCAACACTAACCCTTCTCACAAAAAATATGTTGCCCCATCAGTATTCAGTACAAACAGAATTTTTTTTAAAGCTTGATACACTTGGCAATCAGAAAAAAAAAAACATTTCCTAAAGAGGGGTATCTTTAGACCCATTGTCGCGAACAGAGGTCTGGAGATACTTGCATTTGTATAACTCGAGTCTGAAGGAATATAAAGACATCTTTATGGGTCTAAACTTTTGAAGAGAAATTGTCCGGCGTCTCCTAGCAATTGTAGCGTGCATGCACCAACCGCCTGTGTATACGTGCACCGTCAAATAGAGTATACTTTGACAGGCTCGCGTTCGACTGTATGCAGACGCTAAGTGTTTGCATCAAAATCGAAGAGTACTTTGGGCTTAAAGCTCATTACTTGCAGGGAGAATGGACACAATGGTGATAAAGTAGACTCTCAGTAACCATCCTGTTTCTTGGTCATTCCTACTTTGGAGTTAGCCTGCCAACTTTGTGTGTGGAGCACAGATTCTGAATCACTAGACTAGCACAATTTTAATTCTGTGAAACTGAGAGATCCTATTTGCTGCAAACAGATATTACACCACTTATTTTTGTGAGTTTATAAGTGGAAATGGTCGGGTTGACCATCCACTTGTTCCCCCTAAACTTCAATACCAGGAGCAGGAATTTAAAACCAGTGACCAATTTGTTTTAGACATTGTAGCTGTTCTTCACAGCTAGAGATTAGAGTTAGAGAGTTAACAAGAGCAGAGGGCGAAACTTGAATAACTTCACACTATTTACCTCCCATCTCAGCCCTAACCCACTTAATTTTTTTTACCTCTATTCAGTGAATGCTGTGACATGGGGCATTCAAAATACAGCTGTTGGTCGTAGTGGGCATTCTTAATCATATAAAATGCAGACTATTTCTGACACGGTTTTCCATTACAGGTGTAATGATCTATCGATCTGGATCTATGCATCGATCCAATGACCAACGATCCAATGTTATCGATACAACGCGTAAATATCGATATAGAAATTTTTTTAAGATGTACCTTTGTTTTAATACTCTCATGTCAGCCATGTCCGTACGCATTTCTGTCAGGTGATGAAGCAACCTTATTACATTCATTTGACTTTATGAGTGCTAATAATGTTTTTCATGTGGGACACGGATGTGCGCAGGGTCTTTGAAGCCAAATTGTGCTCTGCTACCCATGCGGCATGCACACGCGTCAACCGGGCTTCCCGCGAAATGCAAGCTCCAGTGACAAGATCCTTGCGAGCGCATCAACCGGGCACTCCTTAAAATGTGAGCTCTCATGACAAACGCAGAGTGGCACAAATGCGTGATTAATTCGGGCTTCCATCTATATCATTGCACATATGACCCATTTGAATTTTACATGAGAATTTGCTATTTTAAAGTACCATGGAGAAGTTCAACCATGTGAAACATCTTGACAACACTGACATTCTGAACAGCACTAACGAGGGAAAGGGAAATACCTGCTCAGCTCCAGCATCAGTTATAAGACGTCACACATCCACACATTAACACCCTTACTAACATTTATCTCAGTTAACTGTAACAGAATTTTTCATTACAACTGTGGAAGTTGTAGCCAAGAAAACCAGGGATAGCATGGATAGTTGGAAACAAGTCATGGGTATGTAAGTATTTTGAATTGGACTAAACTGAAAAATTAGCTGTCATCAAACAAGTGATGATCACTTGTATGTGACTTTATGTTTTATATTATTTACCTGTATAATTTTTTTTCAACATCTGAAGTACCTTATTTTGTTGTGGATGTCCCATTGTGTATACAGAGAGCTGAATAAAATAATCAAATAATATTTTGGTTGCATATGGGGGGAATATAATTGATTGTGTAAAATAGGCATATAATATCTGAATATCAATCGCAGGCCCATGAATCGAATCGTATCGTGGCAGACTTTAAGTATCAGCAAATATTGGATCGCAGTCCAAGAGAATCGATTCAAGATCGTATCATGATGAAACATCCGATTTTACACCCCTATTTTCCATGCATTAGTTATTGCATGGCTCAGCCCACATGCAGGGATAACTTGTATAGAACAGTGAAAATGCTCTCAGTAACATTACACATATTAACTTGCATATACTCAACTGTAGTATCTTACAAGAGACTAATCATTTCTGCTCTAATGCCTATTGGTAAGTGCACGTTGCTGCTTATTTTCATAAAGTTACTTTTTTCTCCATTTTGTCATCACTGGAGATCATCGCCAGTGGTCGACTGTCGCTCATGTTGTCTGAATCCACCAACTCTCATTGAAAATGAAAGACTTCCAGTCGCTTTGTCGCTGCAAATCGCTGAATGAATGAACAACCCTTAAGGCATGTTTACCCTTTTCTGTCCTCCCCAACATCCCTTCTGTCTCTCTCAGATGAAAGGAGGCTAGAAATGGTGGGGCCTCGGTGTTCTAAATCAATTTGGTTAACACTGTAGTACATTCCTCAAAGCTAGAGAAGCAGAAATAAATAGACACCAGCTCTCTCCTTCTCCTCTGCACACTCTTTTTTTTTTTTTTTTTTTTTTAATTCTCTTTACTCAGTTTTTTCCTGTTTGCGGCCATGTTCATAGCCATGTTTTTGGGTTGTTTGCTGTTTAGAATCATCTCCAGCACAGATGGTCTTAAAATGTGATTTGCTTTTAGAGGAAATCTGATGGCTGTCTATTTCAGTGAGGTGACCTCACGCCAGCAGATCTTGCAGCAATGCTGCTGTACCACAGCCAGCTCAAACAACTGTGGCTTTGTTGTTACAATTTAGCATTACCAATTTTATAACATTAAAAATTTGATGAGATGTCCATTCATAAAGGGATTTGAAATGCCTAAAATGCTCATTTGGAACCTCCTCAAGGCAAGGATTAACAGGTCTAAAATGAAAGGACCAGTAGTGGTCTGTTCAAGGTTCAAATATTAGCCCTTTAAGACCCAGATGTGGGTCAGTCCATCACAAGTGGTCCAATACAGGTTGCTTGACTATTTTTAATTTTCCTATTTTTTTTTTGAGTGATTACCTCTATGTATTGGTATTACAAAACCACCAGTTTTTTATTTTTATTTTACTTGGTTTAACCACGACGGCCATCTTTGTTTCATGGCACAGAACACATTTTGGTTATACAGCTGTTTACAAAAACCTCAATATCTCTGCTCAGGATGGTCTTAGCTCTTTGCAACAAAAACTGACCTCTAGAGCGCATTACAAGGTACATGTACATATATAAACATTTTGCACAATCTTGTTCCTTACACTTAGAACTTAAGTCCTAATGTAATGCTCAAGAATGCTCAAAGTTCCACTTTTAGGGTCAATTTATAATGGGAAGGGTTCGAGTCTCAGTCTTAATTTTGTTAGGGGGTACCTAGGTAAGTATAGTGTGCATGCAGAACATTTCAGGTTTGAGACTTTTCTTATTTTAATTTTTTTATCAGGTCGAGAAAGTGCAAATTTTTTAAAATTGCCCTCACTTTCGGTTGAATATCTGTGGTGGGAGACCAAATAGGAAACTGAAATTTTCACAGAAATAAGTCCTCTATAGTAGCATTCTACTGTAAAATTTGAGTTTGAGATTCCACTGGTTACAGAGCTAGGGCTAGTAGAAATCTGGGGAAAAGCCGACTTTATTCATGATTAACTGGTACATAATGTGCAGAAATGGCTGCAACGTATACCTTTAATGTGGAAGCTGCCTTGCCTGCATCCAAAAAATGTTGCAAAAAACTCAAAACTCTTGAAACCTCACAGTGTGAAGGATCCAACCCACAATCCCTGCACCATGAAGAGAAAAAATTCTAATGTGCAGCGTAGAGCTGACATGTGGATGCAGCACTAGCAATAGTATGAACAACTGCAGGTTCATAATCGGTTAGAAGAGGATTGGACCCAGAGGCCAAACCCAAAGCTGCAGACAGGCTGGATCTGGGTGCGAAACACTGCCGTCCATCTGCGATAGCAGATCCTTCTGGAGCAGAAGGTGCCATGGTCTGCCCACCAGTAGTCTCAGAAGTATGGGAAATCAAGGCCAGGCTGGCCATCGGGGTGCTACAAGGAGCACCCTGTGGTTGCACAGGGTGATCCTGTGTAATGCCTCCCACAACAGTGGAATAGGAGGAAATGCATAATGTAGGCAGTTCGGCCACTGGTGTGACAGCGCATCCTGCCCTAACGAGCTGGATGTCTCTGTCCTCGCAAACCACAAGCGACAATGAGTGGTCGCCTCTGACGTGAAAAGATCCACTTCTGCTTCTGCAAACTAATGCCATATGCTCTGCACCACATCCGGGTGAAGCCTCCATTCTTCTGGATGCAGAAGATCCCTTTATAGAGCATCAGCTACCTGATTGCTCGACCCCAGGAGGTGAACTGCCCTCAGTGATGCTAGTCGAGGAAGAGACCCGGTGAGAATCTTGAGTGAGATGCAAGAACTTGAGCGACTTCCTGCCACCCTGATGGTTCAGGTGGAACACAGTTGAGGTGTTGTCGGACCGAATGAGCATATGATGGCCTGCCAGAACCGGCAATAAATATTGCAGGGCTAGGAAAACTGTGCATAACTCCAGGAGGTTGATGTGGTCTGTGTACTGATGTTGAGACCAATGGCGACAAATACCCCTGTGATTCCATGTTGCACCCCATTAGGGAAGCATCGGTCGTGACCACCTCCCAACGAGAAGTAGCGACCCATAGGGGTACACCTGTCATTTAAAACTCCCAGCAATTCCATTGTGTCAATGCATAAACACAACGATGGGAAACAACAATCAACCGATGATGATGTCTGGTGAGGTTCAACCGCAAACTGATGTTCCACCGCTGGAGAGGCCTGAGGTGGAGCAAGCCCAGTGGAATCACTGAAGTGGTGGCAGTCAGCATCCCCATAAGCTGTAGTAACACTCTGTATGGCAACATCGTTTCCAGACGGAAATAAGCAAGGAGCTGCAGAATTATTGTCTGCCCGAGCATGTGACAAAGTGGCAGACATTGCACGAGAGTCCAGAGTCATCCCAGTGAAAGTAACTGATTGCAACGGGATCGGGCAACTCTTTGTCTCGTTTGCAGCGAGACCCAGTTTCTGCACATACTGAAAAAGCAGTCTGATGTCACGGACAACTTGATGCATTGTGGGGGCACAAAGAAGCCAGTCGTCTAAATAAGGAAGGATCTGCATTCCTCTGGACCATTGAGGATACAGAGCTGCACTCATGCACCTCGTGAAAACATGATGGGCCAGAGTCTGACCGAATGGTAGGACCTTGAATTGGTAAGCTTGGTTTTCAAACTAAATCAAAGAAACGTCCTGTGCCAAGGTGCAATCGGAACATGAAAATATGTGTTCCTCAAGTTGAGATTTGTAAACCAATCCTCCCTCATGACAGACTGAAGAACGTCGGCTGCACATAACATTTGAAAAGGCAGAGTTTTCAGGAACAAGTTTAGATGCCTTAAATCGAGAATTGGACAAACTTTTTTCTGAACTAGAAAATAAGTTGAATAAAAACCCTCCCTTTGAACAAAGGTATGAACCTTTTCTATGGCTCCCTTCTCCAGAGAATGAATTTCCTGAGAGAGAGCCACTGAACGAACTTCATCCCTGACCACTGTAGGGACAGTCCTTGAGAGCAGAGTCTTCTTGCAATCCTCAGGCAGTTTCGCCTGAGCAAGTCACACTTGGCAGCTGGCTGCCAGAAGTGTGGCGGTAAGAGTACATAGTTCATTGGTCACATGACCCATAATCAGAAGAGCTGTCAGCAGGAACTGAGAAACTGAGGGGTCAACGTTTGCTGACTCCAATGTATTGGTGGTAGCGAGGAGTAATTGACAGATTGTATTCTCAGCGTAGGTTATATAGACAGCAGGTTCGGACGCCTTTTTCAGCAGCGAGTCTGTGTGACCACATTGGTCACTGGGGTATTGCACATTGCCCTGTAGGGCCTTGTTAGGTGACACCACCAGGGCTGCAACAGACTATTTCTGGAGCGCGTCCCACCCAGATGGAATCTGCTTCAGCCATAGACGCTAGCGTACGAGCGGTCTTTGATCACTGCTTAGGCACACTAGACATTAGAAAATTCTGACTCAAAATATTGCACGGTGGCATAGCAAAGGAAGTCACAGCTGAGAACTGTCTAAAAAAGACATTTGACTGGGCTGGTTGGGCAGGTGACTTGTCCAGCCCTAGACGAGCAACCGCCATCTGAAGCACAGCCAAAGTGTCATCCGAAGAGGACGGAGCCTGTCCTGTGTGGTGGAAATTCACCTGTAAAATGAATCCGTCCACTTCAGTGGTAAAGCTTAAGCAAAGTAAATCTTTATTCTTACTCATGAGTCCGGGTAGCCCCTTCTACCACCAAAGTATACCTCTGAGAGCTACAAGGGTTAGTTCCAAAATGCGGAATTTTTATCCAACACAATCATGCATATTCATTTTTCAGAAGACAAAGAATCAACTAAATGATTGACTAAATATAAAAAGCAATTACCATAGAACCACCTATCTTCACCTTACAAGGACAGGTTCCTGTCCTGAAATGCTCTGTTCTTCATCCACACTAGTCATCTCAGCACATTCCATAATTATATGTTTTTCACTCTTCGGCTGTGTCCTCTAAGACACAGTTCTTTGCCTCCCTTTTCCTCTCTGACCTTGGTAGAGATGGCCATACAAAGAAACTTCAGTCGATTTAGCTACAAAAAGAGAAACTATTTATCTAAGCATTTGAACATCTTTGGTTCATTTACAGAAAGCAATTTACAGTTAATAAGAAATAATAGAAAATAAACCAAGCATAATGAGAATTAATAAAAATTAATTTTCCACACCTGATGACTGATCTGAATCCCCACTAGAACCCCCCGCAGCTGAGAACATCCTGGGTGGAAGGTTGCACAGTAACATCCACAGCATCCATATGATCATGAAAAAGAGTCAGAAGCACTGGTAGAGAGCACGTCCAAGTCAGAATGACATGAAGGAAAGGGGGAGTCAAGAGGCTTTTCCCCAATTCCTTTATTTGAACTATCCTCATCCTCCTGTGTTATAGTTACAGGAGTGGCAGGCACCACAGGCTGAAGCGATTGAAGATGTTTTAGCTCTGACATCTCAGAAGAAAGGACAGCAACTGTCTTAGAAAGTGAGTTGTTCTCGATACGATCACTCCGTGAACTTGCCTTTTTCTTAGATGGGGGGGGGGGGGGGGTACGGTTGCCACAGATGCACAACGTTTCCGAGTCCGTGTGGTGGGGGGTAACTCTGACTCCCTGAGATTCACCATTGAACTAGGGTCTAACCCAGCTAGACAGAACCACCACTCCGACATAGGCAAAAGACTACAGTGCAAGCATGGGTCCATGATAGCCTCTCTCAAATACTGAATTCCCAAACAAAGCGGACAGACATCATGACCATCGTCAGGGACACAGCTTACATGTCAGTTGGAGGCCAGTGGCAATAGAACCGTGAGCCATGATCACTTTGTTAAAAACACCCCCGGATAGAACCGAAAGGCTTAGGCAAGCAGAGCGGTAAATAGCCCAGGGGAGATACTGCGGAGGTGAACAAAAAAGTAATACAATTCCTCCGGATAGAATCGGAATGCAGCTCAGCAAGGAATGCTCATGGAAAAAAACATAAAAAAATAATATATCCAGGGGCCTGGGTAGCTCAGCAAGTAAAGACGCTGATTACCACACCTGGTGTCACAAGTTCGAATCTAGGGTGTGCTGAGTGACTCCATTCAGGCTTTCTGAACAACCAGTTGGCCCGGTTGCTAGGGTGGGTAGAGTCACGTTGGGTTAACCTCCTCTTGGTCGCTATAATGTGGTTCTCACGCTCGGTGGGGCTTGTGGTGAGTAGTGCATGGATGCCGCGGAGAATAGCGTGAAGTCTCCACACGCTATAGGTCTCCGCGGTAA